>NW_017306592.1:1106524-1172672 GCF_000935625.1 Nanorana parkeri
AAAAAAAAAAAAAAAAGGTAAGCCAGTACATCGACCTCAACTCTTGAAGCTAAGAACAGAATGCCCACTGTGAGATAAGGAAAGGGGAAATAATTTCCCCTTGATTTCTCCCATATGAGAAAGACTAGCTTGAATCCAGACCGGGTTTTTGGGTAGACTGTGGGTCTGTGTAAAGCTGGCCATAGACCTTACAACCATCGCAAGACTTTGGTCTTGCGATGGTTGTAAGGTAATTTAAAAAACGTACGATCTGCCCATCTTGGACAGGCAGATCGTACTTGCGATCATCGCAAGCTCCCCCCCCCCTGAGGGGCGGGCTTCTGATGACTGCAATGCTGAACGGGCAGTGTGCGCTTGCGCACACCGGCCCGTTCGGCATTTGTCGTACGAGCATGCCACAAACCCGCCGACAATCGTACGATTCTTGGCGGGTTTTCGAACATGCTCTTAAGACAAAAGTTGTGCGAACTTACAGTAGCAGAGGTCGCACGCCTTCAATACACTTTGCGATTATCGTACGATTGCGGGACTACGATAATCGCAAGGTGTATGGGCACCTTCATCCATTTCGGATTTTGTCTCTCACCTTGATGGTTTGCTTGATTGATGATTGATTATGCAGGTGAGATAAAAGGGGAAGGCTGGAGCACAAAGCTGCCTTCTGAGAGAGCTGCATTTTGGACACTTTGTGAGTAAAAGGTTGCTGGAAAAGCATTTTGTTTTCTGTTTCTATGAGAAGCTCACCACCGGGTAGAGAGTAGGGATGAGCCGAACACCCCCGTGTTCGGTTCTAACTCGAACTTTCGAACATGGAAAAAGTTCTAATTCGAACTTAGAACTCAATGCAAGTCTATGGGGAGCAACACACTACATAGGGCCGCGGTGTCAGCAGACTAATATAGTGTGCTGCAGGGACTTAGCTGTGAGACATGATTGGGCAGAGTCATCGTGACTTTGCCCAATCATGGCTCTTTATTTGTACTGAGCCCTGATTGGCACAGTCTTGCACCTGACCTGCGGTCAGGTGCAACACTGTAGCCAATTACCGTTTCGGACGGCGCAGTGCATTGTGGGATGTCCCGCGGTCGAACAGACCGCGGACATCCCATAATGTTCGGCGTCCGGCGAGCATTAGAACATGCTATGTTCGAGAACATAGGTTCGACTCGAACGCGAAGCCCATCCCTATTAGAGAGGAATGTTGAATGTTTAGTTAGAGCCTGGAAGGCAAGGATTTATTTTCTTCATCTTGCAACCTTTTAAATAAAATTGACTGCAAGTCAGATTTTAAAGAACTTTTATGCGTGGACTGCCTTTTTCCCCGGAAAGGAGATTCCTATTTGAGCTATACCCCCACACTACATACACTTCATGGAGAGTAGATGTATTGCACAGAGCCATTAGACTACAGACTGGAGGACTACCCTACATGAGGAGAATATTAGACTCTAGCTGATTTGGAGTTTATAAATGTCAATTTTAGGTGTCCAAGAGTAATAGAAATAGTTTGTAGTTGATAGGAGATGGTGGTGTAGCTCCAGGTCCTGCAAGGCTAGATGTGGGGAGCTTCCATCCCATTGTGGTGACATAACAAATCTAGGGAGCTTGTTATACTTGTGCAGGGGAGGGATTCCAGTAATGACCTCCAACAAAGATCAATGGTGTTTATTTATATAGCTCTTTAGGCTAAAACAATGACTATCTGGTAGACCTAATCCCTTAATTTCTGTAAAATTAATAAAGCCCAACTACAGGCCATTTTTTTGTTTTAGGTATAGTATGTAGGCTATACTTTGTATTTAGCTATAGTATGGAGGCTTAGCAACCTTTTATTTCTGAGTGAGTCCCCATTTGGGATATCCAGCGTACCCATCGCAGTCCTGACCAAATAATACCTTTAGAGTCGGGTGAGTGCCAAAGTGACTGCAGATGCCTCTGCAATCCAAGATAAGTGTATGTATAAAGTCACTCGCACTCCAATAGAATTTCAAGTCAAAAACAGTTTATTGACTCGATTGCTATCACATCATATAGCAATATGATGTGATAGCAATCGAGTCAATAAACTGTTTTTGACTTGAAATTCGATTGGAGTGTGAGTGACTTTATGCATACACCCCTTTGGAATATCTCTCTTCCTATTGGTTTGAATTGTGTCAGATGGAGCAGAAAGTGAGGCAACGTATTCCCTCTCCTGTTTGGTAGTTGCCAGACAGAACACAAAGTGATGGGCATTTCTTCATCTATTGTCTATCTGATGGCTGCCCGACAGAGCAGGAAGTGAAGGGAAATCTCTTGTTTATTTCATGGTGCCAGATAGAGCAGGAAACGAGGGAAAATTTCTTCATTTCCAGTATATTTGATGGGTGTCAGACATAGCAGGAATTGAGGCAAAATTTCTTCATCTCCTGTTTATTTGATGGGTGTCAAACAGAGCAGGAATTGAGGGAACATCTCTTCATTTCCAGTCCATGTAATGGGTGTCAGGCAGAGCAGGAATTGAGGAAAAATTCTCTTCATTTCCTATTTATTTATAGAGCAGGAAGTGATGTAAAATCTCTTCGTCTCCTGTAGATGTGATAGGTGCCAGAGAACAGGAAGAGAGTTGAAATTCCACCACAGGGGCCACTATTGGCAATAAAAACACATTTTCTAGTAGCACGCGGAAGGTTTAGAGCCGTCACTTTCTGTCCAGTTAATGGATGTCAGACAGAACAGAAAGATAAGTGCTATCTCCCCTTTAGGGACACAGCATTTAAAAATCTGACAGAAAATCTTCACATTGGGAACACAAAGAGCATTTTAAACCTGACAGATTTTGGTTTCTAATAGAGTTCCATTTTAAATGTGAAAAAGACTTTCTATGTCCTGGGAAAATCCGTAACTTTTGCAGCAGTTTTCTTTGCACCATTCTTTGCTAGTCAGACCCGATTATGTTTGCTTTTTTTTTCTGTTTTTTTTATCCATGCTGCAATTTACATGAATTAATGTTTCCAAGGCAACTTTTTTTTTCTCCGTCGACAATGTTATATTCCTAAAAGCTTTTATTTATTTGTCACTGAATGCAACATCTTTTCAAACTATAATGCTTTCAAACAATAATCAGCCTTATTGTTCAATTACAGAAATTGTTAGCACACTACCAGCAGGGGGCAACAAGGCCTAAGAAAGCACAAAACACTCCACGCAAAACGAACGCACCTACAGTCAGGGCCGGATTTACTCTCTCTGCTACCTCAATGTCAGGTTCCTCAATGCGCCACCCTGTATGCAGGCTGCTTACAATTGATCTCGACGACATCCACGAGATCACTTGTACAAAACATGCGGCGGATTCCCCGCTGTACATATAGCCCTGCTAAATGTAGAAAATAACTACCCGCCCGGGTCCCAGAACTGCAATCGCCTGGCCATCGGGAGATTGGTATTCCACACCCCTGCTGCCCCTCTACTCCCAGCTGCCTCAAGGCCAGGCCTTGGTTGGCCTTGTGGGAAATCCGGCCCTGCCTACAGTATACTGTATATCCGGTGAGCAAAGTTATATATAAAGTTTATATATAGGCAAAACTTTTTTTTCAGCTTTGGTTAAAATGAGGAAGGATTAGAGCCCCCCATCCGGTTTTTATTGCCGCCTGGGTCCCTGCTAGGTATATTATTTGTTATTTGCTGCTAGTTATTATTTGCAGAATGAAGGGAGACAGAACAGATAACAATACCATTCCATACAAGACAACTTGGAGAGCCCTGCTCCTTAGAGCTTACAATAACCCTTAGATGATCATGCTCAGTCATCCTTCTAGGTGGGCCAAAACCTAATCTATAAGCATCATTGCCTTTGCTTGCCCATTGGTTAACCATCTGATGAGCAGTGGAAGCGCAATTTAAAGAAAAAAAAAAAAGATTTCACTATATAATGTAATGGTCTCAGATACTCATTAATTCTCATAATCTGATCAGACATATTGTATGCTAAAAGGGTTCGTGATTAGCCAAATATTAAAAATTATTTGAAAGCATTAAAGAATTTGTCATAACTATTTTCTCTAGTACGTTTATGCATTATCACTGCAATTAGTTCTGACAGAAGATTAGGGAAGTAAGGGAGGGCAGGGAAGGTTAGAACAGTTTGCTTGCAATAGACCCGGTATCATATATTTTTTCACATTCATGCATGTTAAATAAGGTTTGGGTTTAACACCTACAGGTATTTTTATTCCCTCTCACGAGATCACAGTACTCCCTCTGACAATGTGTTTATCTGCTTTTCTTTCCATTAGGACAATGCCATCTTTGTTCAGACATTATCAAAAGCCAGCATCTACTTCATGGAATGAGATGTGGGCTCAGAGATGGTGCAGATTTGATGTTTGTGTAGTCCTCTGCTGTGTTCCCACCTGTTTTCAGCTCTGCTAAAGCTTGTTACTTGTTACAAAGTTCCAGTGTTCCAGTCTGATCACTCAGGGAGAGGAGACTTAGGAAATCTTTGTTACAAAGTTACAGCGTTCCAGTCTGATCACTCACGGAAAGGAGACTTAGGAAATAGTTCCTTCTCTCTGCAGCAGACTAATGCCATCATCTCAGCCTAGATATATTCCAAGTGCTTGCTAGACCTTGGCACCTAGGGCATATTTTGCAGGTCTTCTCTTGAGTGCCCCAGGTCTTCTATCGAGTGACCCAGGTCTTCTACTGAGTGCCCCAGGTCTTCTATTAAGTGTCCCAGGTCGTCTACCCAGTGTCCCAGACCTTTAATTATCCATTTTTACCGCCACTAGTAACTGTATTTCCTCCTCATGATTTCTTGGAATAATGTTGGGCAGATAACTATAGAGCCTGGCATTTTTAATAAAGTCCTTGGTTTCTACTTTCACCTGAACCTCACAATGCATATTTCCCTAAACAATATTAGATTATTGCAAATATATATTATATGCACGAAGCACTTTATGTACATTACACTTTTGAAACATCTTTTATTTTATGAACCTTTTGATTACTATTATTATTATTATCATCATTATTATTATTCTTGGAAGCAATATCATACATTTGATTTTTATATTCAGTCATATGGAATAAAAAACAACTTCACCCAATTTTAATAATGGTCTACCAAAAACCCTTTAACATTTTAGTCTAGGTGCTAAGGGGTGCCACAGATCTTCTAGGAACCTAGAAATGCCCCTGATATTGTCAATGTACTGAAATTTAAGGAGTGTTTTTTAATGACTAGGGCCTCATTCACATGAGTGGCAGGTTTACACACATTGCGGTGGATCACGTCGGATCACTTTCCAGAGTCACAGAAGTTCAGAAGACAACACTGCCACCTCCTGATGCCTGATTATTTTCTTAAATCCCGACAGGGATTTAACATTTAAGTACGGCACAACACAATCGTGCCAAACTCTAGTGGTATGTGGTTTCGCCACAGTTCCATTGACCTGTCAAGTGGCACCACCTGCCAAACACGACATGCTGTAAAAATTATGCAGCAAATTGTCAGTGCCATAAACATGTCTACCATCCAGAGCAGCCACCATATAAAACTGTAGGTGTGCAGGTAGAATAACTGCCTGTTTTTACCACTCCTTTGCATCTAGGCTTTTTCAAAATATTAAACTGTTACTGTATTTGTGACATGTGAGGGATTTATCCTTGCAGACTAAGGCCCCTTTCACATGAGCGTTCTGATCAGGTCCGCCTGTCAGTTTTTCAGCCGGACCTGATCGGATGCTCAATGCAAGTCTATGGGCAGCCATGTGTAAATGGACTAGTGTCCGTTTACACCCGGTTAGCCCTGGCTCTAGGTCCGGAAAAACAAACAGATCAAAGATCCTTTTCGACTGACCGGATCGTGCCGGACTGGGGGTAATCTGATGTAAACGGACACATGTCCATTTACTTCTGATTCCCTAAAGAAACACATGAGGTCGGCAGTTTCTTGCGGTGGAGGAAAAAACTGTACGGACATGGATGTCACAGCGGTGACATCCGGTCCATACTGCTGTGATCAGGAGAGGATCTGTTGACGGATCCTCTCCTGACACGCTCATCTGAAACGGGTCTAAGGCTACATTCACACAGGGCGGCTGGGGATTCTTGCGGCAAAAACCTATGGATTATTGTGGCAGGAATCCCAGATGTGTTACATAGTTACATAGTTGTTATGGTTGAATAAAGACACAGGTCCATCGAGTTCAACCTTCTGGTTGTGTGTAGGTCCATCGAGTTCAACCTTCTGGTTGTGTGTGCGTGTGTGTATATGTGTCTTACCAAGATTACCAGTACCCCTGTATATCTTGTTCACTGAGAAAAGTATCTAGACGGTTCTTAAATGATTCCATACTCTAAGTTGATACCACTGTCTGTGGAAAGGAGTTCCATAATTCAATTCATACAGATGCGGCCGTTGTCCCTGTTCAAGTTAATCACAGGCTGACACCGGCTGTATCTGTCAGCGGCACTCCACATGTAATCATACAAGGAATGATTACCTGTGGTTTGGGATAGATGATTGTCCATGAACACAATCTGTCTACATCGAGGGACAATCATCTATCCCAAACCACAGGTAATTGTTCCATTAAATGTGAACTGCCGTTGACCCTGCCACAAGAATCCCCAGCTGCAGTCTGAAGCCCAGTGCTAATGGGGCCTAAAAGGTCCATCTGAAAGACTCTATTTTAAAGTTAACCTACTTGTGACCCATTGAGGAGTCAGGAACAGGTTCACTTTAAGGGAAGTGCCCCTTTTCCCAACTAGCATACGTCTGTAGAACCTCATATGAAAACCGTCAACGTGCGTTCAACTTGTCATTTTACTGTTGTTTTTAACATACTTTTTGTTTTATGAGTACACTGTAAAACAGTTTCAATATAATTTCAACATAAAACCAGACAAACAACATTGCACCTGTGGTTTGAAAAAAATTAATTGACTGAAAATGAGCAAAAATGGAAAAGGATTTGTGTGCTGGCACCGTGGATAACATATAAACTCCTCCGAAGTGTTATAACTCCCAGCTACAAAATCTATCAATGTTGGAATGATTGTAAACAACGTAATTTAAAACTTCTTTTCCTCCCTTTATAACTTTCCCGAGGTTGATAAACAGAACCCCAGATTCACCGACAACTATTTTTCATTCATATGTGACAGAATATCTCACACGGTGAGAATCACTAGAGGCATTCAAAACTTTTTTTTTTTTTTTTAATATGGTCTACCTGCTTTCCCCTAAGGACAAAATCACAGATTTTCAATCCTAGCAGAGTATAAAAACAGGAATAAAATTTACACGCCTTCTGAAAGTATAACAGGGCTTAGGCAATGACTATACCTGAGATTCCTCTTTTTTTCTTTTTACACTTTGGTGAGTTCAGAGAAACCAGAACAGTTCAAATATAATTTTGATTACTTTTTATGGATTAATTGACTAAATCTAGTTAATTACTAAAGTCATTCCGTAAACAGGGACATCTGACAAACAAAGCATTGCAACTAACACTGCATTCAATCTTGAACGATTACAGGCAATTTTGGAGCATTTTTATTGGTGTTTTTTGCATGTTTTTTCAGGCATTGGCTTCAGGCTCTGGTGTGTTTTGTTTTAGCCAATGGAAAGCTAATTACTAAAAGGAGGAGAACGTTGTTTAGGCTTTGTAGTACCCCCTTACCCCCAGAGGCCTGAGGTGGACCCCCAAAGGGCAGGGAGGGCTGACATTTCATTCTCAGGTGTGGATCCTTAGCCGTGTTGTGGGATGCGGTCAGTACATTGGGCGCCAATCACTTTAAGTGCCTTTTTAAATGCTTTATTGTAGAACAGCAAAACTGGGAGAGAAGGTATAGGGCTTCAGACATCCTCAGCAAAAATAGGAAGACCCCAGACTCACCAATCCCTTCAGGCTTCCACAGTGCAGAAAATACTGCAGTAGAACATGGACTGACACTGTGCAGTAGAACGGTAGTGGATGTGTATGAGATCTTTCCTGGGAGAGACACCAGACTTGTTACTGAGGTCCATGCTATCTCCTGGCACCTCCAGCAGTCATGAGGCCTAGTCAGCTTCTCCAACCTTGTACATGCCACTCCTCAGGCCAAGCTCGGGGGTGGACTGCCCGACTGAGCACATGGCAAATTCCTGAGTATTTATGCACTTCCCCAGCATGCACCACTGACTATGAAACTCCTAGCGATTGGTTGGTGAGACATAGACACTCCTGATGTTCCCCTATTGGTTGCCCCACTCTGTGGCAGGGTCACACCCCACTCACAGGTAGCTCCAATCAATAGCAGAACACCTAGAATTAACCAGATGATGCCAGACTACAAATCAGCCAGACTGATTACAGTACTAGTGAAGCCCCTACCACCCTAAGTGGAGTGGCTTTGAAAATCTGGTGTTGCTAGCACTGTAATCAATGTGGCTGATTAATGAAAAAAAAAAACCCCTGCAGCGGCCAGTCAGGCAGGGGAGCAGGGATGAGTCAGCGGCGCGCTGATCAGGCGAGAGGAGCTCCAGGTGGGGTTGTAATTTAGCGGGCAGGATTTATCACGGAAGCTTTAGTGAATCAGGCCCAGTGACTTAACCGTTTGGCAGCGTCCCTTGAGTCAGTTTAAATGCCAAATCTTTCGTGTTTGACTGAATTGTACCTTTAAGCAAAGCAAATTTTTGACATTAATGTGCTTTCAAATAGCGGTTAATAAATATTAATCTTTCCGCCGGTTGATTCTGCACAGAGGTAACTCATTAGCGTACTAATTTGTATTCTCTCTGTAATGGCAATACAAAGCTACGACACAGTCATGTTTAATGAGGATGGCATTTTGTTACTTCCTAAAGACCAATACATTTCTTTGAAAATATTTGGTTGTAGCCCTTGTGTAGATATCATGGAAAGCAGATGGAGCCTAATTAGATAAAATAGAAAGCTCAATGGAAATGTTTAATTACCTTTCTGGGGATGAATGACCTTTTGAAGGCTTTGGAGCCGCTAATGTTCAGTTATTAGTTTATTTTTATATATATTAATGTAAAATGTGGAAATAAATGGGCCCTGTGTTTGTCTGGGAATATCTACAGTATATTACATAGCTGGTCAAACAAGTCACCTGAAACAATTCCCGCCAAACCTCTTAATTATCCCTCACATGTCTCTTTGCCTTTTTCTCTTTGGAAAACCTCTCATTGGCTGCTTGGCTGAAATATTTAAATTAATTTCTAATTAGTTTTTCTACAAAGATTTTTTTCTCTGTGATCTTTAGACCATTTACAGTAAACTCCCAGTTATCCAGTACCCATGGAATGGTAGATGCCAGATAACTGTAGTTTCTGGTTGTTTGAGAGATACTATTAACTAGATACTATTTACTATTAACTAGATTAACTAGATTCTGCTATTGGCTATTTCAAATTGCTATAGCCAATAGCAGGCTGGTCATTGCACATGCCCACTGCCCATTGTTTACATTCACCTGCCAGCTATGGAATCTAGCAGTCAGCCTTAGCAAGATGTAAACAGAGAATTTTGTTAGCAACTAAATACATTTAATTGCCAACATTGTTAACATTTTTTTAGTGTGCACATGACTATCAAGCAACTGGCAAAAAAAATTAAGCACATGTTATGTCTTAAATTTTTATTTTTTCATTTTTTTTCTGGTTGCTTGAGAGTTGCGGTTGCTTGAATGCCGGTTAATGGGGAGTTTATTCTTATACATCTCCTTTCTTTAGTAGTAAACAACATGTTGCTAACTGTCACTGAGCATGTGCACACCTTGTAGTTACCGAAGCAAGGTATTCATTCTATATCCTACTTCTTGTTTTTTTCTTAAAGGAGTTGTAAAGTCCCAGCATATGCTATCCTGTTATAACATCAACATTGTAATGCCCCGGTAGCAATGCTTTGTATTGTGGTGTGGCAACAAATATACAGCATGTCCCTTCTGACAGGCAGTGCCGCTTGTCAAACGTGACAATTGGAATGAATGAGACTATGTCCCAACCACGTGGGTACGCAGTTGCGGCACGATAATTTAATGGAAAATCCCATTGGGATTTTTTTTTTAAACTACACCCTGCATTCAGTAGATGGCAGTATTGCCTCCTGAACTTCGGGCAGCCATTGCTCCACTGCCCTCTGAAAAGCAATCCACAGCAGATCACTTTCCACAGGGCAGTGAAGACTCCCGTGCGCCCCTGAACGAGGCCTTTGTCAGTCAGTTTTCTTCATTCTTTTTTAAATTTTTATATTTACTTGGTGATCCTGCCGGTAACACACTTCCTGTCCCAGGTCCCAAGAACGCTCACTCACTGTACTGTATCCATGGAGGAGAAGCGTTGTCAACCTAGGACAGGATTATAGAACACATTATTCTCTTCTCCTTAACATAGAATGGGGTTCTGTAGCCCACAGGGATAGCTCATTCGTGGATGGCTGACAGCTGCTACATCCGCTGCAAGACATAGCCCAGCACAAGTCGGCGATCAGACCTTGTTCCTCTTCAGTCATTGGTTGCTAGGACCACTGGCATCCTAGCAACCAGTGATCATATGAAGATAGTCAGCAGCACACCAAAAATGCTTTCAGGATCACCACGTGTTCATTTATTCAGAACCATGTCAAGTAAAACAAGCGTTTTCGAAGCCACAGAGGGTCCCTTCATCAGGATTAGCATTGACATTGATGGGTCAACGCTAAGCCTGATAAAGTGACCCTGTCTGGCCCCAAAAGCGCTTGTTTTACTTGACATGGTTCTGAATAAATGAACACTTGGTGATCCTGAAAGGATTTTTGGTGTGCTGGTAACATTCTTCGTACGATTAGTGCAATCGCGTCACCATTCACTGTCACTACAAGCACCCTTCCATGAAGATTGGAACATCCGGTAAGGAGTGCGACTAGACATCCATAATTGTCTAGTGTCCCCCCCTACTGCAGTCATTGGTTGCTAGGATTGTTGGGCACTCCTAAAAATTAGTGACAAATATCTTCCCACCACCAGCATTATGCCTGTAATGCAGTGGTGTTCGTCATCTTCTGCAGCTCGTGGTGGTGACCCTCCTGCAGCTCCACCTCAGCAGGTATGTGCCACATATGATATGGGGACAATAAGGTCCTGAACACAACTATGATGTGCCTTAATTGCATGGTTCTGTGTGATTAACACACAGTAACGCACAACACACCTACTTTTTTCAACTGCCCCTCAATGCACTGTATTGTGGGAGGTGCATTTGTGGTGCCATTAAAATGAAGGTGCGTTGTGCAGTACCATGCATTAGCCATATGAGAAACTTGCACTGTTCTGGAGAGCTGAACCAATAGGCCCTGTTTGTTCGGCTCTCCACAACAGTCGCAGTTTCTCATGTGGCCCCTTCAAAAAAATGAATTGCCCACCCCTGCCCTACACATTTGTACGGCTTTGTTTCACAGTAAAAAAAATATACTTTTATGTCGACTGACTTCCACTTAATTTAGTATTGGGGAATCATATGAACGATGGGGTGGGTGGACTGAAAAATAGGCTTCGCTGGAGTTGCATTGTTGTAAATAGTTATAGTTCCATGTACTTTGTATTGCAGATTAGAATTTGCCATTGCTCTATGAATAAATAATTTCCATTTGCTAAATAAATAGTTACCATAAACAGGTTTTCCCTCTTTCCTTTGTACGGGGCGCGGTTTCCAGTAGCGCAGATATTCTAATTTTTAGCTTGATGGATTTATGGCAAAGCGCGCATATTTTAGATATGCTTAGGAATTATTCATGCATGACAAATGATGATTTACAATACAGGGAGAAATCACGGGGCTGAGCAATAAAGCTTTTTTTTTTTAAAGCGTTTGAAAGAGTTAGGGCATGAGCAAAAGTCTGAGAAGCGCTTGCTTTCATTAGCAAGACAGATTGCTCAGAGAGCGGGTCTATATGCAATTTCTTAAAGAGTGATTGAAGACGAGCATAGAACGTGTACATTTGTCGGGAGGGCCGGCGCTGGATTGTCAGTCAAGGAATAATGGTGGGAGGAAATCTCATTTCTTGGCAGGAAGATTTCATTTTCAGGGATGGAGATGTTGTATACGTACAATTGTTAATTTGTTACTCTGGGTAATGTACCTCCCGCTCCAAATAACAAGGATATTAAAGGAAGTTCAGCCGCCTTATGATATGCATCACATAGTGTACAGCGCCATGGGATATGATGGTGCTATATAAATTAATCATGCTTGTAATAAAAATATAAGGCTGCATTGGTAGTTTTTAGAGATTTTCTATTCAGGTCAAATGTAATGTAAAACGACAAGATTGCCTCTAGATGGAGCTGAAGAGCAAAGGAAATACTTAATAAAGGCAAAAATGAACGCTTTTAGTATAGTTTCAGGTTGAATAAAATGTGGTATAATACAATACACCTCAAACTCCTTGTGGCGTTCCTCAAATCATTCTTGAACAATTTTTGCAGTGTGGCAGGGCGCATTATCCTGCAGAAAGAGGCCACTGCCATCAGTGAATACTGTTTCCATGAAGGGGTATATTTGATCAACAATAATGTTTAGGTAAGTGGTACGTGTCAAAGTAACATCCACATAAATGGCAGGACCCAAGGTTTCCCAACATCACACTGCCCCCGCTGGCTTGCCATCTTCCCACAGGGCATCCTAGTGCCATCTCTCTTCCCCAGGTGAACAACTTACATGCAACCAGCCGTCCACATGATGTAAAAGAAAATGTGATTCATCAGACCGGGCCTCCTTCTACCATTGCCCCGTGGTCCAGTTCTGATGCTTATGTGGCCATTGAAGGCGCTTAAGGCGGTGGACATGGGTCATCATGGGCAACCTGACCGGACTGTGGCTGTACAGCCCTATACACAACACCCTGCGATGCACTGTATATTCAGATAACTTTCTATCGGAACCAGCATAACATTTTTCAGTAATTCTATATATGTATAAAAATTTTAATCTGTGTTATATATATATATATAGATGGTAATCAAATTAATAATAACTTTATAGTCAAGTTAACTGACTTGATGCTGATAAATTTACTGTAACTCTGGAATTGAGGCTCGCTCAGGGCATGAAAGAGTTAAAGGGAGTCTATCATGAAGAAAAGAGCACTTGGACGTGCAGAGGTTCACTGATGTGACTATTTTCACCCAGCCTGCCAGTGCCTGGATGGTACAATGTCACACTAAATTTCCTCTGGCCGTGGCTGTTTTGAATAGTTATCTGCAGTGCTCAGGCACAGAGCGGTATCATGAGCTGCAGACTTTGTAAAGCTTTTTGATGGAGGGTCAGAGATGTAAATAGCTGGAGCCATAACAACCATTTACTACGGCCGATTACTCAGCAAGGGCCACGTGTATTGGAAAGGTTTCAGTCAGCTCTACAACGCTGTGATTGTGACTAGCTCAGTAGATGAAAAATGAAGCCTTTGAATAGCCCAGTTCTCATCGTTGGGTTTGATAAAACCTTAAGGGCTTGTTCACACCCTAGTGTTGTGCTAAACACGCAGAACCTTTTTCAGCGCGTTCTATCACATGGTACTGCACGGTCGATGCACTGGTGTGTTGTGTTGCCATTAATTGGTACCCCAATGTACCTCCTCGGCATGACTTCTATTCTAGGACACCAAGCTATTGAGATCCTATTGACTGATCCCCTGTTTATCCTTATTGATTCCCCGGGTGAGACGCTGGACCCACTGTTTTGGTGGTGCTTGGGTTGTGGCGCTTCCATATCTTCCTTCTTGGACCAGCCTTGTTCAATCTGTTTGTAGTACAGTCTGAAGAAGCAGACAGAGTTCCATGAAACGTGTCACGTTTTACTACAGATTATTACAGATTGTCTCCACAGTTGCGGGAAATTTTTCCTCATTGATGGACTTGTTGACGTTTTATTATGTTGTGAAATATAGTGCATATACAAGATTGTACGTTGATGTCCACATGGATGGAGCGATATAAAGCATTCCAACTTACAACGGTCCAGATAACAGCCTTGTTGAAACTGTTTAATGATTTTATCATGTATGTAATATTTTAATATTGTCCAATAAATATTGATTATTTATTTATTATATATATTATTATGTTTTTGAACATTTTTTAAAAGGCATGTTAAAAGTCCCCATCTGGTAGTCCTTTGTTTGTATTGTTTATTTATGGGATGGTTACATAGTTACATAGTTACATAGTTACATAGTATTTGAGGTTGAATAAAGACATTAGTCCATCAAGTCCAAGACTGCGAAGTCAGCCCAGTTCTCCAGGAAACCAAAACCTTCCTTCTGACACCAGCTCCGGAGCCACTTGTTAAGCTCCCTCAACTCGCGCTGTCTGTCCGGAGTGGCTCTTGGCACCGGCACTATCTCTGAGAAAACTACCGTGGAGGTCCTTTCCTTGGGATGTCATATATGTTATAAATTGAGTTGCAGTTCAGTGAGTAAAATAAGTATTTGATTCCCTACCAAACAACAATAATTCTGGCTCCGACAGACTGGCTATGTGGTACACAGATGAGTCCTGTCAAATTAAGAAGGTGCTCCTAACGACAACTTGTTATGTATATGAAAGACACCTGTCCAAGAATCTCTTTCTTCCATTGAAACCTCACCATCATGGGCAACACCTGAGAGCTGTCAAAGAATGTTAGAGACAAGATTGTAGACCTGCACAAGGCTGGAATGGGCTATAAAACTATCAGCAAGAAGCTTGGTGAGAAGGAAACAACTGTTGGATCGATTATTCACAAATGGAAGGAATACAAAATAACCATCAATCGCCCTCAGTCTGGAGCTCCATGCAAGATTTTGCCTCTTATTTTTGTAATTCATATTTTTTTCTAACTTTTTAAAATTTCTATTTATCTTATGTTTTGCTTTTTTAATTTTTGTATACTTTGTTATCTTATTATTTTTTATTTTTTTCTTAATATTTTTCACTTATTTTTTTAATTTTAATTTATAAAAATGTTTTCCCATGTATTTTTTTTACTTAACTTTATTGCTATCACACAGGAGCTAACAAGCCTGTATGAGAGCATTTTAAGGTGACAGGTTCTCTTTATTGAATCTGTCACTTCCAATACAGGAGTTCTAGCACAACACTGTGCTAGAACTCCTGTGACAGCTGAGAGGTGAAGACTGGGTGTGAAGCTCTCCCCTCTCACTGTATACATGGAGCAGAGCGGAGAACGAATGTTCTCCACTCTCCTCCCCATTCTACATCGTGAGAGATGATCTCCGGCCGGCGAAGAGAGATATGCGGCGTGGGGAGGACTGAGCCGGGAGGATGGAGCCAGCAAGGAAAGAGGTAGGTGTGCCTGGATGGACTGGCTTCAGTGTTGTTACAAGTGATTTCCGTGACATCACTTGTAAACAAACAAGCGGCTTCCCACTCTACATTTAGCCCTGGGTAAAGGATGATAATGAGTAAAGTGAGGGATCAGCCCAGAACTACACAGGAGGAGCCTGTGAATGATCTTAAGGCAGTTGGACCACAGTCACCAAACAAACCATTGGTAACACAATACACCACCATGGATTGAGAGATTTAGAGAAGGATTGGGAGAAAATGCTGCGGTCAGATGAGACCAAAATTGAGCTCTTTGCCATTAACTCGACTCGCCGTTTTTGGAGGAAGAAAAATGCTGACTATGACCCTAAGAACATCATCCCTACAGTGAAGCATGAAGGTGGAAACATTATGCTTTGGGGCTGTTTCTCTGCTAAAGGTACAGGCTGACTTTGCCGCCTTGAGGGGCCAATGTATTGTGAAATCTTGGATGCGAACCTCCTTCCCTCAGCCAGAACACTAAAGAAGGGTCGTGGATGGGTCTTTCAGCATGACAATGACCCAACACATACCGCCATGATACGTTAAGATCCAGACCTTAATCCTATAGAAAATGTATGGAGGGAGTTGAAAATTCGAGTTGCCAAGCGATAGACAAGAAACCTTAAAGTGACATTAAAGGCAAAAAATGTTTTCCCTCCCCCAATGTTAATGTCAGCACTTAACTTAAATGATGTCTCTTAATCTGATCTTCTTCTTCTTTCCTGATGTTTTCATCTGTCCCTCCAGCAGTGTGGCGGCTCTACGATCCAGCGCTGACTCCGCTGTCCTTGCAGGCACTTCCGATCCCGCGGTGTCTGCATGCGGGTGCACGCGTCCATAGACTTACCTTGCGTCTCTGCTCGTCTCCTGGCCAAAAATCCGAACTGCGCATGCACCCACCCCAAGATGCTTTGCGGCCGCCCGAGCAGTTTCGGATTCTCGGACGGGAGCGAGCGGCGAAGACGGGTAAGTTTAAACTGCTGTTAAAGCGTTTTTGTTTTTTTAAACTTTTTGCATATATCTACTGCTTGCTAGCAGTAGATATATGCAGAAAAAACAGAGGGTTTAGAAACCATTTAAGGATTTCAAGAAGATCTGTAAAGAAGAGTGGACCAAAATCCCTCCTGAGATGTGTGCAAACCTGGTAAGAAACGTCTTACCTCTCTGCTTGCCCCAAGTACTAAGTCATGTTTTGCTTGGGGATCAAATACTGATTTTACTCACCGAACTGCAACTCAATTTGTAACATTTGTATCATGTGTTTTTTTCCGGATTTTTGGTTGATATTCTTTCTCTATCATTTAAAATACACCTATGATAAAAATTATAACTTTTCCCACTGTAGACCCCACCATTGTTGTATTGTAATGCACAATACTGGTATCGTGATCATATGATCATGAACCCCTCTGACTGGTTTAGTCGTTTGCAGTGACTAATATTGTCAGAGACAATGGGGTTTGACAGCATGCAGCCATGCACAGTGACAACTGCTAGCTGTCAAAGGATACTGTAAACATAAAATTACCATTCCCTCAGCACATGGCATCATGAAGGAGAACATTAACCTAAAGACTGTGGGTGGAAAGCGGTTAAAGAGAAGAAAAGAGTGGGAGTTCTCTGATCTCTGTGAGAGCTAATAAATACCTGTATATGTAACACTTAGACATTATTTAGCATGCATGCACCTAACCCTTTCACTGCCAGAGCATATTTGTGCATATTTTTTTGCACACGTCACATTTCAACACATGGTGGCAATTGCATTTTTTTAATGTCAGGCAATTCTAGCATGACTGTTTGTTAAACCCAACGGTTCAATAGCAAAATACCTGTAACCTTAGTGCACTTAACCACCATATGCAACACATTTTTTGGATAAAATATAAAAGATGAGGTTGTGTGGAGAAAACAGACACCAAACATGTCAAGCCTCAATTACCCATAAGTGCCGCTTTAAGGAAATTATATTAACCTCTGCAGTGGGGCCATCCCCGCACTGCCAGGGTTAACTGCTCACACTTTACTGAGCACTTTACCCTTGCAGTGTGGGGGTAGCCCTATCGCAAAGGTTACGAAAATGCCTGCCCTTCTTTAAAAGTCTTTACAGCTCATGAGTTAAGGTTAGGTTCACACCTAGGCGATTGAGGCGATGAGCTGTTTTTGTGCGGTTGTCATGTGTTTTTTGTGTGTGTGTGATGTTGCTTTGAAAACCATGCAGATTTCAATGCATAAAAATGACTATGGTGCAAAAACCACACAAAACAGCTCCTGCACCTTTATGCACGACAAGCGATTTCAGCCATGCAACGCACCTCAATGCTGTGAACAGGCTCTATTGACTTCAATGGGAATCTGTGTTTTGCACAATTTTGCACGATAAATCACCTAAGTGTGATCCTAGCCTTACAGTTAACAGTGAGTGATGGCCCTAGAATTTTCTTGTTCTCCCACAGGCATGCACAGCAATAGTTAACATATGTGTTGCAATCGTGGTTTTTGTACGCATGTCCACCCACTGCATGGTTGCATTTGTATATTTGTGTACGTGGGGGCTTTAAAACATTTTTTTTTGAAAAATCTTTTTATTAATTTTGCATAGTAAATAATTACCTAACAGTAACATTCGGGCACCAACATAGCACCCCATCCATACACGTGTATACATTACGGCATAACGTATGCCAACATACATACAGGACCATGTAAGGTCCATTAAATTCAACCCTCTGCCAATAACCCTCCCCCTCCCCCAGGCACATGTAGGAATTTTAACAATATAATTACAACCAATCCGCCCCCCACCCGCTCCCTGATGTGAACCGCTACAGCCAATCTCTTAAGCTCTACCCAGAAATATACATAGTACCAGAATCAGGCAATCAATGCTGTGAACAATACATATTGGAGATGGAGGGCTCCCAATGCTCTCGCCACCATCCCATCCCTTACAATATCGTCTCCCCCAGGAAAACAAAAAACCTCCCACTGGGCTGGACACCCCCCGACCAGGCTTCAGATCGCCAAACGGATTCTATAATTGTGTACCTAGGCCGTTAGCGTAATATCAGATTCCATCCAGACAGACCAAATTCTATCAAACTTTTGAGGGCACCCTCTGTTAGCGTAAGTGGCTTTGTGCAGTGGTAAAGATGTGTTGACCAGTGTTTTCCAGACCCCCAGACCAGGCGGCTCAGATTTCCTCCAATTGAGGATAAGAAGCTTCCTGGCGTAAAACAACAAGTATGTAAGTAGTGTGCGGGACGCCACCGAGGGTAGAATATCGTCAATGAGGCCCAGCACACATATTTGAATATTCGCAGCAATGGGAATCTGCAATAACCCTGAGGCCACCTCCATCACTCCCCTCCAATAGTTCTCAACTCTAGGGCAGGACCACAACACATGCACTAGATCAGCCGGCTCCCAGGGACACCTCCAGCATCTAGAGGATTCTGTGGATCGCATTGTAGCAAGTCTGGCCGGCGTGTAGTAAGCACGATGAGCAATTTTAAATTGAATCAACCTATCCCGTGCGGAGATCAAGGTGGTCATAGGTGTTCCCCATATCTCCTCCACGTCCTCCAACTCCAGATCCGAACAGTCATGCATCCAAGCTCCTCTACATCTCTCCAGGGACCCCCCACCCCCCCGTGAGATCAATTGATATATGGTAGATAATGGTTTAACCAGTCCCTCCACATGTAGCAGGGACTCCATCTCAGAGACAGAGAGAGACAGGCGGCCCCCAGGGAACTGCGAGGAGAAGGCGTGACGCAACTGTAAATAACGGAAGTAATGACTGTTCGGCAGCGAGTATGTTATTTTAAGATCCTCGAATGAACGCAAACCTCCGTCACTAACTATATCCTTTAATGTTAAAAGTTTCTTAGAGGTCCAAGCCACCGGGTCTAAGATGGAAGCAAAGTGACTGAGTGAGGGGTTTCTCCACAATGGCGGATGTGGGGAGAAGTTCGGGGTAGTTCCCGACGCTCTGACCCCGACTACATTCCAGGCTTTCATGACAGATCTCATAGAAGGTGTCTGCCGGTAGGGGGAGTAACGGCCCCGGTACACCAAATGTCTCAACGCTTCATAGGACCCCACCAAGGCAGCCTCCAGGGTGACCACTGGGTCATGTTCCCCCTCCATGAGCCACCTATGAGCAAATGTCAGTTGTCCCGCCAAAAAATAGCCGTAGAAATTGGGGACCGCCAATCCGCCCTCCCCCCATGGTCGTTGTAGGACTGATAGTTTAATCCTGCGCGCCTTAACATTCCAAATAAACTCAGAGATCAGGGAGTCAACTGTTCGAAATATCCGTTTCGGGATCCATACTGGAGAGTTACGCAGTGTATACAGCAGTAACAGAAGGAGTTTCATCTTAACTAGGCTATCTCTGCCAATCAGGGTCAGGGGAAGATTCCTCCATGCCGACAGTCGTTTTTTAAATTGGTTAATGACAGTGCTAACATTTAGTGCTATGAAGTCCGAAACAGAGTTAGATATGGTGAGTCCCAGGTATTTAAATGTTGTCACCTGCTGCAACTGTGCGTTAGGAAAAATCAAAGAGTGATCTAAAGGATCTAGAGGGAGATACTGGGACTTGCTCCAGTTAACCGACAACCCAGAACACGTGGCAAACCTCTGTAAGATTCTAAGGGTCTCTGCCAGAGAAGGGCCCATGTCCGCAAGGAACAAGATCATGTCATCCGCATATAGTGCCACCCTCTCCTCAAGCCCACCAACACATAGTCCCTGTATCATCCTGGACTGACGAAGGGCACACGCCACCGGCTCAATTGCCAGGGCAAATAGTCCTGGAGACAGCGGGAACCCCTGTTGCGTACCCCGGAAGATCGGAAAGCTCGAGGAGAGAGCAGCCCCCATTTTGATTGCGGCTTTAGGTTGACTATACAGAACCCTGATCCATTTACAGAACACCGGGCCAAAGCCCATTTTAGTGAGAACAGCCTGCAAGTATGCCCAATCCACAGAATCGAACACCTTCTCACAGATCAAGGGAAACTACTGCCCTGGAGCCGGGCTTATCGTGCAGAAGTTGCGTGTGGGTATACAGTCTTCTAAGGTTGATATCGGTAGATTTATTGGGTATAAAGCCTGTCTGATCAGGGGACACCACAGTGGTCAGGAACCCGAGATAGTCTCGTGGCCAGTACCTTCGTGAGGATCTTAAGATCCATATTAAGGAGCGAGATGGGCCTATATGAGGAGCATAGTAAAGGATCTTTGTTCGGTTTGGCTATTAAGACCACATGAGCATCATACATAGTAGGAGACAAAGAACCAGAAGTAAAGCAAGCCCCATATAAGCTCTTAAGTCTAGGGACCAGATCGTCAGCGTATTTTTTGTACCATTCCCCCGGGAATCCATCCGGCCCCGGGGATTTGTTATTTGGAAATGACCCAATGGCTTTGAGAATCTCCTCCTCAGAGAATGTACCCTCCAGAAGCTCTCTAGCAGCGGGTGGGAGCCGTGGCATATCCACCGACTCCAACAACTCTGTCAATAGTTCGGCACTATAAGCCGGAATGCGCTGGTAAAGAGCCTCATAAAAGGCAACAAACTCCTGAAGGACTGCACCCGGATCTGTTTTTAGGAGTCCATCTGACGCCCTAATACAGGGGACCACAGTGTGGGACCCCTGTTCCGCCACCAGCATCGCCAAAAGCTTCCCATTCTTATCACCCTTCTCATATAGCGCTTCAGCCTGTTTGGTAACAATTGTGCGGGTCAGAGTTTCAGACAAGTGAGGCCGCAGTGCCATCTCAACCGTTTCATCACTAAGCGATGCCTGTGCCAATCGCCATGAGTGTGGCGACTGCCCTTTAGTCACGGATAGTTTAACCGAAAGCGGTAGATGGTCCGACAACCCCCCGGGCAAATACTCAGATTCCAAAACTTGGCTTAATAACGTGTCGTTAGCAAATGCCAGATCTAGCCGGGAAGAGGAGCTGGAAACATGAGACAGATAAGAGTATCATTTAACATCAGGATGTTTCCAGCGCCAAATCTCAGTCAGACCCGCCACCTCCGCCCAGTCCTTCAAACCAGTATGTATAGGTCTGTGGGCATTAGACGCATCCAAAGAGTAGTCAAGGATGTTGTTGAAATCTCCAGCCACCAATACCCGGGAAGGAGAATAAGAAGCCACCTTTTCTAAAATCGTATATAGAATCGAGCCCTGGAAAGGGGGGGGGGGATATATACATTAATAAATGCTATAGTCTGTGACTGAAATTCCACCAGCACCACTACGTATCTACCTTCTGGATCAGTGAGCACATGTTGAAATATACATGGGACGTTCTTGTGAAATAAAATAGTGACACCTCTTGCATAGGAGGAATAAGTAGCGTGAAAGGCTCTCCCTATCCATCTCCTCTGCAGGGCCAAAATTTTATTGCCCAGTAAGTGGGTCTCCTGTAGAAAGACAACCTGGGTATTATAGGAGCCAAGAAATCTAAGTACCAAGGCCCTTTTAAATTTGGAGTTCAGGCCCCTTACATTCCACGAGACAATCTGTATATCATTCGCCATCAGAACACTTGAAAAACAGTGAAACCGTAGCGCCCTGAGGAGCAGATTGATATGCATATACATGCCAATACGTGGGGGGGAAAATCAGTCAGTAAGTAAAACAAACAGAACCACACATCCCAAAAAACACCCTGCTATTCCACTTAACAACCATAACTAGTAGAGCAGCTTCATATCCCAGAACTTAGTAAAGTATTAAGAGTATAACCCAATACTCAATGCACGGGCAATGACTAAGAGTCAGTCCGAACTATCTGTGAGGGAACAAGCAAAAAAAAAAGTGAAACAAAGAGGGGAAAAAACAATACCCCATCTCTCCCACAGCTCCCTATAGGAGTATATGAACCCTCAGCACAGTAACTTTGCTGGTTCAGTGCCACACCGCCGGGAGGCAAAAAAAATGCAATCCATACGACCTGAGATTCAACGGACGGAGTCCAGCCAGTCTGATGCCGTGGTAGGATCCTCAAAGAATTTTGTAGAACCGGCAAACTGCACCCAGAGCTTACTAGGGTAAAGCATACTGTATTTTAGGCCTTTGTCGCGAAGTCGCCGGCGGACATCTTGGAATGAGCGTCTCCTTTTCTGCAATTCCGGTGAAAAATCAGGAAAAAGCATTATGGTAGCATTACGGTACAGCAACTTCGATTCCTTCTTTCTTGCCATAGTAAGGATCAGATCCCTATCCCTGAAGTTGAGGAGGCAGACGAGAAATGGGCGAGGGGGTGATCCTGGGGGTCGGGGGGCACCAGGGACTCTGTGAGCCCACTCCACAATATAGGCCAAGGAGACCGTCTGAAGGTCCAGGAGTTCCTTAAAGAATGCCTCCGCAAAGGATGTCGGATCTGGGCCTTCCACCCCTTCAGGTAGCCCCACTACCCGCACATTGTTTCAGCATCCTCTGATCGTGAGGACAATTGCGACAATGAGCTTTGGAGGTTGCGGATATCTTGCGTAGGCCCCCCTGAGGTGTCTTCCAGCTCCCCCACACGTGTCTCCACAGTGGATATGCGACCCCTCATCTTATCTAAATCCTGGCGGATCAGGCCGCATTCGGTCGCCAAAGTGTCCATCCTGGCCATGAGGGTGGTCTTACTAGCCTCTATGGCCGCCAGTATAGCATTGGTGGCAGCCGGGGGGCTGTCACAGGATCCGTCTCCATTTCCTCCCACACCGCTGTCTGTGTGCCTGCAGAGATGAGAGAAGCCGCACGTGCAGCCAAGATGGCGCCGGCCCACGTGTCAGCAGGCCAGGAGTGCTCGCTCGGGACCGGGTCGATCGGCGCCTGGTACGCATCAAAGGAGAGGCCAGGAGTCACCGGAGCACCCGATCGCACGGGGTGAGTATTTCAGCCGGTTTTCAGTCGTCTAAGGGTCAGGATGTAATGCGGATGTCGGGAGCTGCAGTGAGACACGTCTGCTCAGTCTCACATCCCGGCCACGCCCCTTGGGGTGCTTTTTTATTTAACTTAAATGTTTTAAACTTTATATTTTAGTTAACTTAAAGTGACATTAAAGGATACATTTTTTTCCCCTCCCCCCAATGTTAATGTTAGCACTTACCTTAAATGATGTGTCTTAATCCGATCTTCTTCTTCTGACCTGATGTTTTCATCTGTCCCTCCAGCGGTGCGGCGGCTCTCCGATCCAGCGCTGACTCCTCTCTGCTTGCAGGCCCTTCTGATCCCACGGTGTCTGCATGCGGGTTCACGCGTCCATAGACTTACTTTGCGTCTCTGCTCGTCTCCCGGCCGAGAATCCGAACTGTGCATGCGCCCGCCCCAAGATCCTTTGCGGCCGCCCGAGCAGTTTCGGATTCTAGGGCGGGAGCACCCAGCGAAAACAAGGTAAGTTTAAACCGCGCGGTTTTTTAAAAACTGTTTGCCTATATCTACTGCTTGATAGCAGTAGATATAGGCAAAAAAACGGGAGGCTTTAGAACCCCTTTAGTTGTTATCACATAGATGGCAATGCATATCATCTTGTGCTTAATTAGCTTCATCCCCGGCCACAGTGGCCTGGCAATGACAGCTCTGAAACCGGAAGTGATGAAAACCCCATCACTTCCAGGTGCATTCGCTGCATTGACTTGGAAGTTTGGTTTAGAGCTGACATAAGTACAATCACACATTTTGCTTTTTATTTTTATTCTACCTAAGACACACTGACACTAAGGGGTATATTCACTAAGCTGCCGTAGGCAGCCGAGTGAAAGACCAAATAGAAAACGACTGTGCGGAGCTAGCAATGACAGCAAGCTCCGCCCAATAGTTTCTATTGTCCGGCGGTTCTTCTGCCGTCAAAAAAAAACCTCTCCCGGGCGCTCTGGGAGTCTCCCGCACCCGGCCAATTGTAAACTAGCATTGCACCCGCCCTCTGCTGCAGTTCTCCATCAGGTCCATCAGCAGAGGGCGGGTGCAATGCTAGTTTACTATTGGCTATTGCAAATTGAAATAGCCAATAGGAATCTAGCAATGCATTCTGTTGGGCAATTTTTTTTTTTTCTAATCTGACACGAAGCCGTGTCAGAATAGAGAAAAAAATGTAAAAAAATGTTTGCCCATAGGAATGCATTGCTAGATTTCTGTTGGCTATTTCAATTTCAAGGAAGCCCAACCACCCTTAAAGGCATAGGTACGCACAAGGGATCCCTTAAAGGCACTGCATACCTGTGCCTTTAAGGGAGGTTGGGCTTCCTCCAGACAAACCTGCACCCAATTGAATCTTCTGCCCCATGTGCTCCAAGATGGAGACTCTCATAGTTTAGAGTTAGGACCGCACTATATAAAAGGTGCCTTGGCGTGGCTGTGCGGCTTTCACATTTTCTGCAGAAGACGTGTATCCAAACCTCTGCTTTTAACCTTAGTGGTTAGACAGGTTTTTTTGCATGCTGGCTGGTGAGTGTGACTGGAAACTTTTTTCTGTTTTACTGTTTGAAGCCCTTCTGTGTGCACCTTGCTGTAAAGCTGGTAACGAATTGATGAGTGCGTTTATCATTTGTTTTGCTTGTAATCACAGTGATCGCATGACTAGGAGCTGATCCAACCATATCCCAATGGATATTAGGAAACCAGTAGCTGTTGTTGACGCCTCAGTGCTGGGGGTCCGCAATTAATCCCCCTCCCAGTACAAACCCATGTTGTGTATATACGGCACCACAGAAGAAAGCCCACTTTCAAATACTGTATGTGCTGCCATACCTCCCAACTGTCCCTCATTTGGTTGTCCTTCTTTGTCCCGCTTTCCCCCTCAGTTGTCCATCTTTTTGGTCTGATGTATAGATATCTATGAAAAGATTCTATTTAACTGCCAGAAGTGTTATTTTGTACTAAAACCTTCATCTAACGAGTAACTCTCGTAAACAAACAAAAACAAAAACAAAATCTGGGTATTACCAATCAAGGTCCACATACTGGGGACATACTAGAGGTGTGTCCATTGCCTAAATACATTGTGCTGGAAGTTATCTCAGAAAGTTGGGAGGTATGTGTTATGCTGACAGGGGTTAATTAAAGTGATATTAAAAGTCAAAATTGTTTTAAACTATTTCCAATGCTGATGACACCAATGCTGCTTCTTGATGTTTAAAGGTTTTAGTTTCTTGCAGACTCAGCTGGTCTCCTGAGCACTGGTCCTGATATCCTGTTTTAGGGTGGCTCCTTTCCCTTGCAGGGTGGTATGGAGCGCCCCTTGTGCAGGGCACCACGGTGATGTAGTGGTTAGCACTGGAGCACTGGGGGTCCCCGGTTCGAATCCCAGCCAGGACACTGTCTGTAAAGAGTTTGCATGTTTTCCTTGTGCTTGTGTGAGTTTCCTCCGGGTACTCCGGTTTCCTCCCACACTCCAAACACATGCTGGAAGATTAATTGGCTCCCATCTAAATTGGCCCTATATGTTTGCATGTAAGATAGTGACCTTAGATCGTAAGCTCCTTGAGGGCAGAGACTGATGTGAATGTGCGTTATATAAAGCACTGCACAAAAATTGTTGGCATTATATAAATACCTCTAAAAAATAAATAAAACACAGACAGAGCAAGGCAAGCCTCTTCCCTGCTCCTTCTTCCCTACTCCCTTCTAGCTAGTAAATAACAGCTAATGGAGACTGTGCTGTCCCTTCCTGTGATCTTGTACTGGACAGGAAGTTCAGGGAAGCTGAGCTGAGAGAGTTGGAGCTGTTCTGAACCATGATGAATGTAAGTGCTTGGGCAAAAAATGGAAAGAAACACTTTGCTGGGCAATGTATATTTATGTGATCTGGATTCATTATTGAAAAAAAAAAAATAGAGTTTAATACTACTTGAGAGGTTTATTAACTTTTATTGACCATTTTTAACTTGTACTTTCC
The DNA here is from genome assembly GCF_000935625.1 of Nanorana parkeri. NCBI lineage: Eukaryota > Metazoa > Chordata > Amphibia > Anura > Dicroglossidae > Nanorana > Nanorana parkeri. The sequence continues at coordinate 1,132,775 of NW_017306592.1, forward strand.
TTTGGTAAATCAGTACGTTTAATTTTGCTTTCCAATGTATCCAATGGTAGGTCCATTTTGATCTTCTTACATCACTGAGGTGAAAAAATGAAACCAAACAGGTCAAACATACAATGCAAATGATTATCATTTAAACAAGTCATAATCAAGTGTGTATCTGGTGTCTCCCGGAGCTTTAAATTGCCCACACAATCACTATTGTAATATTTTATTGAAATGTTATGCCAGGGAGACTAATTATTTAATAAAACTGCAAGCACAACACCCGCGCGTCAAGTCTGGATCTGCCAATCATAGGACTGTCTGACCCAAATTAATTTTACCGTGTTATAAAACACATGTCGCCTTTCAGGATGAAAATATAAGATGAGGTCAACATAAAAGAGGACGGCAAGTTTTGTGTAATGTATCATTATTGCTTTAACCACATGAAAAGGAACAGCACTGTCCTAGGGAGGAAAAATCTATATTTTACAACTCATTATGGCTGTAGCCTCATTGCCTGCGGTTTAAGCGTGTATTTAATCTTTGGCACACAATTTTTTTTTTCCCTGAGACAGAGACTCATTACTGCCAGACGTTGCAGGGGGACATGGGATCTACAGCTGTCAAGTGAATAAAAAGCTCCGTGTCAGGTGTATAATGAATGTCGATGACTTCTGCTGCATGGGGAAAATAGCATTAGAAAATAGGGGTTAGTGCAGGTTGATGAAGAGTACAATTTGTATGTGAAATGGTCACAGAACTCTATTGTAATTTGTATCCTTAATCTGGTTTGTGAAAATTACTTTGATATTGTTACCGTTGCCTGTAATTGTCACCCACACAGGCAGGGATTTTGGTCTTAGCACACATGCGTAGGCACTTTTCCTTTTGCTGCATGTCACGACTGAGTCAGTGTTGACCAGTAAGAAAAAAATTATTTAGTTCCTATCATTTGCTGTATCAAAAACCTGGGCATTTTATGGCCCCAGGGGGATATCTGGCCCTTTGTCTGTCTCTGTCTGGTGCAACACAGGCCGATTGCTGACCTGCGCTCGTGTATGACTCTCTGACAGCGGATGCGCCGGCCTCCAAGGCCAGTGCATCCACTGCAAGACATAGTCCAGTGCAGGTCGGCCATCAGTCCATGTCTGGACCATGTTCCTCTTTACTTGTTGGTTGCTAGGACTGTTGGCATCCTAGCAAACAATGACAGCAGGGGTCCTTCTCCTCTTCAATCATTGGTTGCTAGGACCACCAGGCGGCCCTAACAACTAATGTTTTCCCATTCCAAAAACATGTTTTCCCCTTACCAGCTTTACCATCATCCTCCTCCTTCATCCTCCTCCTGCAGCTTTACCTCCGGGCTCCCACCTGTGGCCTGTAAAGAAAAAGTAAACGGTTTGTGCCACATACTTAGTATTTCCTACTATGTGGGGACAATGTGGGAACAATAAAGCTTCATTCATGGCCTGTTCACACCTACGCAGTGTGATGTGAAGTTAAGGGACGTTAAGTGCCATGTGAAATTAAGGGACCTGACCAGAGATGAAGTGTGAAAGTAGGAAAGGAGGAAATGCGACCTACCCCTCATCTTCCACATCATTATCAGAGAACAGACTGCCTCCAAGAAGGACATTTGCTGCACATCAGATTGGTCGTACTTAGGCCATTTCTCCTGCTGTTGGAGCTTTGCTTACAGGGGAACACACTATCTTTTCACTCTTTTGTTATTAAGACTTTGTGAAGATACCCTCTGGAGTGCTCCACCATAACAGGTAAAGGGCACCACCACCGGCAGACTTTTTGTAAATTGAATCACTGGCCAGTGATTTGTTAGGGTCTAGAAAATGGCATTCATGTCCTATTGTCAGATTTATCACACTCACTCTAGTTTGGATATATTTGGTTGCATTGATTGTTGTCTATTGCCGATTGCAAAGCCATTCTCCTAGCCCAGTGCTTTTAAGGCAAGGCCTTTCAATGCTTGTAAAAAGAATGAACAACAACCCTGTTCATTTAATTGAATTATTGTATAATATCGCTGTCATAGAACCATTGCCTCTGTCTAAGTCTGTTTAACCAGCACTTTACTGAATGGCTTAGTGCTACTTTAATAAAGCCTAATTATTGCCACTGGTGTGTTGGTATGTTCTCATGTCTAGTTATGAGGCAGGTCATCACTGTAGATAGTAGGATAACCCATCATTTATCAGTCCCAACATTGGTAGTGCTACATCAACATGCTAGTGCTTGGATTAGCAGTAGCTCTCACGTTCTGATATTTGAAAAGGAGATAGACTTTTGGCCCCCATGTATAACCCTTAATAATATTATAAAGCTGTCTATTATACAATATTAACACGTCTTTACCCAGAGCCGTAGCTAGCTTCTTTTGCACCTGAGGCAAGAACACAAAAATGGGCCCCTAACAGCGCTGCATCATGTGACATCATGTGACCCGCCTCCAGGATGTGTTTTTTTTAATTTTAATTTATTTTTTATCTATTTTGTATTTCTTTTTTAGTAGTTTTTTTTATTGTTTTTACTGTTGGGGGGTTTGGGGAAATATTGGGGGTATAAACAGCCCTATGATATTTCCCTTTTAAAATAGAAAAAGAAATTGAGGACACAGAGTCCTAAATCTCTTTATCTGCAGCCTCTGTTCTAAATGAATGGAAAGTACAGAGGCGTCCCATTCATTAAGAAAATATTTATTATCAACCAGTTTCTGAATGGGTAGAAGCCTCTGTACTGAGTGGTACTACCCATTCAGAAACTCATGAATGAACGGGAAGGGATGTAAAACACTTCCTGGTCATTCATAACTGGGAACACATAGTACTAGGTGTCCCCAGTTATTTACAAACATTGCAGTGATCAGCTGATCACTCCAGTGTTTGTTGTGCACACAGAGGATCAGTAAATATCACTGATATTTACCGATCCTCCACTCTCCATCCTGAGCTGCTCAGCCATGCACAGAGGGGCGGCACAGCCTGCAGCTTCTTCTTGGATCCCCGCTGCTCTCCCCCTCCTGTATCCCCCAACACACACCGGCTCCCGAGGCGAGTGCCTCAGTCGCCTTGTCCTAGCTACAGCCTTGGCTTAACCTTCAATCGTTAAAAATGCCCCGCTTCTATGGTCCACAGTTTTGCCATAGATAGAAGTGAAATGGTAAAGGAAACTCAATTCTTTCAATCAATTTGTATACTCTTCCTCAAAAATATAAAAAAATACAGGACAGACCAATGTCACAATATTTCAGAGTTCTGGCAGAAATTATATTAACAAAAGCGTAAAAGAGAATATCCTGATGATAAACTATCATATTTAATACCAAACATCATTTTTGAAAGTGTATTCTTTACTTTCCTAGCCCTTATTATATACATATTTAAAAAGCTTTGTTCTATCTTTTAGGATCCAACATACTTCAGATAGTCTTATATATTAAATGTATTAAATGTCTTTCAGAATCTGAAATATGGAAATCAGAGAAACTGAAAATTGATGCCAGCTTTATATGTTAAGAGTACCTAGATGCTGCCCTTAAAGAAAACCTGCGGCTCTGTTAAAACCATGGATCTGACAGATTTTATTTTTAATATAGCTATATTTTATATAAGCTTAACCAGTTTTGCAAGTAGATGGCTTTTCAATGGAAATTCACACATTCACAGGCTCAGAATGCTTCCCTGCCAAGCATAGGCCATCAGTCCTGGACCAGATTGGTGGGTATAGTTAGAATGGAGAGGGTAAAGGGTGTTAGTTAGGACTAGGTATGTAAAAATATATTTATCCTTTAAAGAAAGTGCCTCAAAATGCCTGAATGTCTCGTTAGACTGTTTAAAGAGGGTCCCCAAAAACACTGTGGCATTCTGATATCTAAAAACAGTTCCAGGGTCACTAGTTCTTCCTACATCCCTACTGCTTATTGAGCCTCATTGTTGGTTACTGAGGCTGTTGTGTAAAGGTATCAGCCAAATGATCAGACCAGTGGTGATGTGCAATTTATACTTTACTAATCAATGAAAATTAACATAAATTGCACAGGGAAAATCAAATGGACAGAGGATTGCAATACAGAGCATTTATATCAACAATAAGGAAAACAGGCTTGGGAGAACATATGAAAACAATTCTACAGCAGTTCTGCAAATGGCCAATAGATGGCAGCAGAGGGTTCTGAGTTCAGCTTAATGAGAGGAAAGGGAGATACAGAATCTCACGTGTCCAGAAATAGGAATCGTTTGATCAACAATCTGTTAGCCGAGTAGATCTCCTGCTGGTACAGCGTTCACACTGGCACTGCCGCTGCTGGCTTCGGTCAGGAGGTTCTGGTGGCTGTAGATAGGGCAACCCCACTGCATGGACATCTTCTCCAAATAGACTTTAACAGAGTCCTCCCCAGTGACTGGGTCATGTACAGAAGCTCCATGCTCTTGTGCCCACTGCTGGTGGCCCACACAGCAGACTTAACAGGGGAGGACCCAGCACCTGTTGACAGCTCACTTGCCCAGTCACTGCTGTCCCATCATGCAGGGTCTCTCTGAGCAAAGGAAGCTGGGAGGAGCTGGCATTTATATCCCCTAAGCGTGTCCATGAGCTCATGGGATGCTGGGAGCCCAGAGGCTTGTGGGGAGTTGAGTAAAAGGGACCTGCACCTGAATCTGGATAAAGGGGCACTGCGCTACAAGGCTGCTATTACAACGCTGGGCTAATTGCATGGATTTGGAGGCAAGAGCACAACTAGCAACCACAAAAGTTGGTCACTGTTTACATATCTCCCAGTAATTTGGGGCTTAAGGGGCTCTCTGCTAACTAGATAGGATTCATAAGAGCCCCTTAAGGGGTGCCCTCTCTGTAAAGTAAGTGGTAAATCAAATGTATAGTTGTAACATTCACTTTTCAAATATAAATTTAATTTAGAAATATTAATAATAAGCTCATTATAGTAGTATAGCATTTAAGGCATGACAATAAAATGTGGTCTTCAAGGTGAAATGGGCCTCTCATTTTTATCTTGTTATTTTTAGTTTGGGTTCTGCTTTAATCATACATTCTAAGCCTTGCAGATTTCAGCAAAGGTGCTTTGATCAGGGCAAGGGATGGAAGTGCAGCTTTGAGAATGTGAATGAGGGCAATTTTCCAGGAACACATATTATTAATTGAAGCCTAAAATGAAATTGGTGCCACACATTTATGCTTTTAACATTGTAACAAAATGACAGACAAACTGTCAAAAACAAATCATCTCGAAGTCCAATTGTGTCCGGCTATCCGACAGCCATTTTGTGTTTATGACTAGCTTTTTATTTTGATAATGAAGACCAATTAGGAAAGCACAATATTGCAATAAAATTTCCCTGATAGCTTCACTTAATTATGTATGCTGTGCAATCCATTTGATGCAGCCAAAAATCCTCAGCTTTTTCTAGCACATCTCAAACAGAAGTCAAAATTTTGCATATTGTGCTAATCCAGATTATGGAAACTGACACAGAGACATATGCTTCTGTCAACATTCGGCTTCAAGGGAATTGGGGTTTGAAAGCAACTTCTTAATTGTCAACATTCAACAAGCAGTGCTGTATTTTTAGCAGTATTTAAATCTGTCTTTTCTTTGCGGCTTGATATGTGCTGCCGGCTGCCTGTTTATTATTCCTACTCCATTGTTTTGTAAAACTGCTGGGAACACATTTGAATTTGTAACAGCCAAGGCAGCAAACAAGTAACAAAAGCCGACCTAAAAGATCAATAAATAATAAAACAAATCTGAAAAATCTCGATGCATGTGTGGTGGAACCCTAACCTTTAATATAATTGTGCCCCAAATGATAAATAATCTTTTATATTCTAGGTTGTATTTTGTGACTTTCTAAATTTATGTTATAATAAAGAAGAGGGAAATGTGTGAGCTGAGAATCCAGGTGTGTTCCGGCCGGGATTCTAATGGTCAGTCCTTGTAGTGTAAGAGTGGCAGAATATGATTTCTACCAAAAACACTTACCAAAGCTTCAAGTGACACTAAACGCAGGAGTTAAATCTTATAAACACATTCAAGTACCTCAACTATTAACAAAAATGTATCTTATTTGTGTATCACTCGGCTGTAGATCCTCAAATCATCTCTGAATTGGTGCTGACACTGCCCTTCCTTCTGAAGGGTGGCTACTTTTGTTCCCCATGGTCCCTGCGGATGTTGTAAAGAAGCCACCACTCCAAGCTCACTTCCATGATGGACTACAATCTTGAGATGGTCAGCTGATAATTCTCCCAGTGGACTCCCTAACCATAAGATTGACCACCTGCAGTTGGATGTCGGTCAGCTCCGGAGAGACTTGGACGGTTTTCGGGACCGGGTGGCGGCGGTGGAAGGTAGAGTGGGCGAGGTGAAGGATGTTGTCGGGGCCCACACGGCGACTCTACGCATCCTGCAGACTAGAGTTAAGGCACTGGAGTCCCAGGCGGTGGACGCGGAGAACCGCAACCGGCGCAGCAATCTCCGGGTGTTGGGTCTGCCGGAGGGTATGGAGGGACAGGACCCACTTACCTTTGCTGAGTCTCTGATTCGATTTCTGCTCCCTAAGGCCCAGCTTACGGCCTTCTTCGCAGTTGAGCGGGCCCATCGCATGCCTTCTATCCGAGGCCCCCCGGGTGCCCCCCCCGCACACTTTTATTTTCAAGCTCCTGAACTTTCGGGATCGTGATGCTATCCTGCGAGAGGCTAGAGTGATGGGAGAGCTCAAATACGAAAATAGCAAGCTGCTTATTTTCCCGGATTACTCAGTGGAGACCCAGAGGCAACGCAAATCCTTTGACTCCGCTAAGGCTGCCCTAAGAGCCAAGGGGATCAGAAACAGCATGCTCTTCCCGACGCGCTTGCGGGTGCAGGTTGGGGAGGCTGCTCGCTTCTTTACGGATCCGGAGGAGGCCTGCAAATGGGTCGAACATCTGCCCAAGACCTGAGATTTCTAGCTGCTGTTTGGATTTCCATTAAGGGGGGGAGAGGGATGGTTCGCAAGACCCCTCTCCTGTATATTCCTGACCGGGAAGGTCGATTCCTATGGTTCTATTTTTTATATTTGTTATCCACTATGGTTTTTGATTTTGGACGGCTGTTTTCTTTTTTGTTATCCCAGACCTAGGACCCTTCGATCTACGGGAATCTATAGTGTTGTGTTAGATATGAACCGGCACAGTTTTCCGCCTACAATGCCTGAGAATGCTACTGGATGGATACGAGTCGGTTTGCCGGGTTCTCACGTGTTTGCAACAAGGACTGTACCCTCATAGAACTTGAGTGTTTCCACGGGGCCCACCTTCTGCTGTTAAGAGGTGGGGCCCCTCCTGTAACGACTGTTCATTTAACTTTCTAGTCACTAGAGTTGTGACATCCCCTACTGGCTAGCAGGTGCTTATTGTGCCATTCACAGAGAATATTTGCGGAAGGCGAACGGAATGGTAGAATGTTGGCCTGGTTGGTGCGGGAGGGGGGAGTTGCGTGCAGTGTCTCCAGGGTGCTGAACCCGTATGGGTCGGCTGTGACGGACCCTGTGGGAATTACTGCCCGCTTCGCCTCCTTCTATAAGGACCTTTACCGTTCCAGAGTAGACTACTCTGCTCGTGACCTTGCCGACTATCTAGATGACATTGACTTCCCGGCCCTTCCCCTAGACTCTCGTATGGCATTGGATGCCCCCTTTACCACCAGGGAACTGGAGCTAGCGATTGCCTCCCTAAAGACGGGCAAAACGCCGGGACCGGACAGATTCCCGGTGGAATACTACAAGGCTCATGCTGAGGGGATTGCTCCACACCTGATGCGCACCTATAAGGCTGCTTCAAAAAGAATGAGATGATGCGTGGACCTATATGGGTTGGACTTGTAACTATGGAAGTGCACATTTCCTTGCAAACTGAACAGCTTATTTGCCTTTAGTAAATCTGCCCCATAAGAATTAAAGCAGCAACCACTGGTAATTTAAAAAAAAATCTCCTGTGAAAAAAAAAAATAATTCTCATTAGGTGTATGGCACTCTAAGAATAGCTGTGATTTCTTTACTATTTAGACTTTCATTTAGGCCAGATGTTATAGCTTCCACTATACGTCCGGTGCTCTGGCTATGAGAGCTGTGGTTCCCATGCATAGAAGTCATTGTCACTTGGCAACCCCTCCTCTCCCTTTGCACATACACAGAACACTTTCATAGTTATTCAGTAAAGGGTGAAGAGTTTGGAGAAGGCAGGAAGGAGAAGTGAACAATCTAGGCCAGCATAGCTGATTTGGAAAAATTCTCCAATTCAGCTCACTTTTCAGTTCAGCAGTGTTGTCACCCTATGGCAGGAAGTGTGTCATCCCCTCCCCCTCATTTCTACCCCTTCTCATCTCAATACCATAGGGTGGAGGTGTTCTGAAATCCACAGAGAGAACTATGCAGGGCTAACAACACTGCTAACTGATAACAGTGCGTCAGAGGCAAAGTGTAGTTTATATGAACGCACATGCCCCAGTGTCCTGGAGGCAAACCTAGCATGTGGATTCAGAATGAACAGAAAGTGATGAGCAGGGGCATAACTAGAAATCACAGGACCAGATAGCAAAATGTTGTATGGGGCCCTGTGATTTCTAGTTACGCCCCTTCCAGAGTCCACCTGATATCCCGCACAGCCCTCCTCTTCCATTGTCGGGCCCCGCCTCCTCCTCCATCACCAGGGTCCCGCCTCCTCCTCTGCCAACACTGTGCCCAGACTCCTCCTTCTCAGCTTCTGGCCGTGACTGACTCAGCAGCGGCTGTGACAGATCGCTGCCGCTGCACAGATCACTGACAGGTTGTCAGTGATCTAACAGCGACACATTCCTCCTCACACCCGCCAGTGACAGCCAGCAGCCTTAGATGCCATAGCGACCCGGGTGGCCTGCAAAGCATCAGGGGGGTGTCCTGGCCGACCCCCTGTGCCCCGAGCCCATAGCGGCCACCTGGGTCGCTATGGCAATTGTTACGCCACTGGTGATGAGTACAGTAATAGTGGGAGGGCAGGAGAGAGGGTGAAATATTATAATCTGTGGGGTGGGGGGAGTAAAGAAAAGGCAGCTAAAGAAATAATTGTGAAAAGCAGTGGTAGAGAAAGCATGTTAAGTGATGAAGAGTAGAAATCAGATTTGGAAGAGAGGTGGATGGGGTAAATAGGATCACCTGCAGTCTGTATGGAGCACTGTCAATGTTAGTTTTGTGCCTTTTCCAAGTTCATTTTCTAAGTGCGAAGTTGATAATGACACTTATTTTCAGATAGACACTTTGTGTCAGAGAGACATTGCAAAGTGCTGTGCCCCCTGGCAAATGTAACATACACATAGATGGATATTAGTCTTGTCTCTTCTCACATATTTGCATTGATTGAATTATCCAAATATAAATTCTCAGATCTTTACATTATTGAACTTTAAATGTTTCAATGAGACTTGTTCTTTAGGCTCAGTGGCCCTTTAAATAATATTTACAGGCTGCAATATTATATATTTTGTAATGACTTTAAAAAAAAGTACTCGCAAAGCAGCAATTTATCAGAATTTGCCTGATGGATTGCCAAACTACAAATATTAATCTAGCCTTGCTGTAGCAGTTCTAGAAAAAAAAATAACAATAAATACAAGACATTTTCTATGATTAATTTTATCGCTTTTTACTGCATTGAAAGTCTAAAGTAGAAAGCAAAAAATAACAAATAAACTTCAGTTGAAATAAGTATTTCCTTTGGAATAAACTAAAATCAAGGTGTAGTAAAGACACAGCTCTATTCGCAAAATTGTTTGTTTTTATAAATTACAGTGCATGATAACCGTGGAAACGCTGACAAAATGATGCATCATTACACTGTACACACCATTCATATTCCATGATGAATGAGGCATTTTACCATCTTCAATTTATTTTCAGAATACGACAATATAATCCATTATTGATGTAAAGTATCCATTGTACGTTTATGCAGGATACTTACACATTTTGTCTATTAAAAAAAATAGATATCTTCACATGTTTACATTTCGTAATGATAGTTTCAGTTAACTCTTACTAAACGTGTTTCTAATTTATAGTGAAGCTTTCCATTATTAAATTAAATGTAAATATTATTTTTAAAAGGTTAGATATATAGAAATCATTCTTCAGACTTGCCTGTTTTCATGGCTGCACTTACCGGTATTCTTTTATTTGAATGTTAGGAACGTTGAATGAAGGTACCCAGATTTGTCTGAAAATACTCTTAGATATCTTCTAGAGTAGTGGTTCTCAACTGACCCAAAAGTGGGTTGCAACTCCATGTTCAGTGGGTCGCCGCCTGCCTTCCACTGTACTGAGAGGCTGAGAGGCTCCTCAGCCCCCCCCCATAGTGAAGCACTGCCGAGCAGCCATCCAAAATATACCACCTGGCGCCGAGCATCAGCTTAAGGTTGGCTGGGCTTGGGGGTATGGCCGCGAGTGAGCTCCATCCATGCGTGCATTGCTTACAGCTTCCTCACATGATGTCACATTCTGGCTCCCGACACCTCTACAGGGAGTGCAAGGGAGCTGTACAAGCAATGCATGTATGGATGTAGCTCCGTCACAGCACAGCAGCCCACACCAAACACCTAAAATAATTTTTTGGAGTGTGTATGTGTGTGTGAGATTGTGTCTGTGGTTGCGTCTGTCAGTGTTTGAATCCCAAACTACCATGCAATTGCACCTACTGGTCATTCTAGTGCAGGAGATGTGTTGCCATTCATTTGAAAGGCACCCCAAACACACCTCCAGCCCACAGTTTGATTGCTTGCACTGAAACATGTGGTACCGCAATGCCGTGCGTTCCATTGTAATCCGACTTGGGTCGCGACTTAATGACCAAGGACAAATGTGGGTCCTGAGGTTATACAGGTTGAGAACCACTGTTCTAGAGAGCACGAGGATCCCCAGACTCTGGATCACTCTATTACAGAAATATCAACTGAAATTTAGAAGTGGGCATTATTTTTTCAATTGTAATTTTTATTACAAGCGGCACAGAGACACCAGTACAAAAAGCCATTGGAAATAGAGTTTCCATAAAATAACAAGGCATATACATGAGAACACAATTCGGGAACTAAGCATATAGATATAAGGTACATAAACAGATCCAAAAACCACATGGAAGGGTGACAGTGCTATCTCTCCAGTACTTTAACCAGTACATTAACTATTAACCAAAAAGGTAATAATCAGAGCAGAGGATAAGAATAACAGCTTCTTGATAAACACAAATTTGCAAACCTCCCTGATTTTCAAAAATCGAGCAGAAAGAGATGCAAGGGTAATAATATGAAGTCTCAGACGAAATAAAGGAGTAGAAAGGAAGCCAGCCCAGTGCTCAGAGGAGTGTTGGAGTTGTGTGGGAGCAGGAAGCACAAAGCCACAGCAGACTCAGGTGCGTGTGGGACACGTGGAACAGCCAGGGAAGGCTGGGAGAGGTCAGGAAGGTCGGTGACCCTAGGACCGCTGGGACACACTGCTGGGAGAGCAGAGTGAGTGCTCATGAGGAAAGCCATATAAAGGACTGTCTTATGCTGCTGCTGCAGGCTGTTTTGTGTTTGTCCTTTTAATAAACTGTATTCTACTTGATTTACCTGGACTACAGTGGAGTGTCCTTGTTACAAAGTAGCCTCACTGAATTTTGGACCCCCAGGAGGCAGTGGTGTGGTGTATTGACTTCCCCCATGCCTCCCTGACTGTCAAATCTTTATTTTACAGGATTATTCTGTTTGGAGATGGGAAACTAGTAGTATAATGGATCTTCCATACCATAATTTTTTTCTTAATTGGTTACTTATATAAGGCTGGATTCAAAGGCCCAGTGCCAAAGATAACACATACGCACTGAATTGGTGGAGTTCATGTTACAAGACCTTACCAGCATTTATTGACAGTAAGCCAACTATCTAGATGAGAGAGAGAGAGAGAGAGAGAGAGAGAGATCATTGGGGAGGAAATTGGTGTAGGACAGTAACACTTCAGCAAGAGCATAATATTATACTCCAAACACATTTTCATTAATCATTCTTATACAAATATTATTAAATCAAACCACGGTCTAATGAACTGCACAATATGCCAATGATATTTTACTGTAAATGTGCATTTATTTATGAGAACCGTTAAATCTGCATTGCAGATTGCCTTGTATATTCCAAGGAGAGGTAATAACAAACTATATTATTTCTGTTAGGTAAGCAAAAATAACCGGAGCACTGTAGCTTAATATGTTCTGCTAAATTACAACAGCCATTTAATGTATTACTGCAAACACAGGAACAGCATGGAAAATGCAAATATTTGAAGTGTGGTTTTAATTTATTCTTCTGATAATTCAGCAGCACGATGCACACATGGTCTGACATTATATTATGAGCAAAATCTTATTTTACATTTTTCTTTTTCAGTTGACAGGTACATATTTATGAAAGGCTTACTTTATTTACCTGGAATGAGTATGTTATTGCATTTTTTTTTAGTAATCAGCTTTTTTCATCGATGAAGAAATTCTATGTATTTACAGTATATATATGCTGTTATGGGGCATATTTATAAAAGGATAGTAAATCTCAGTGCATTCACCTGGTTGGATTCCTTGGTCTTCACCACAACTGAGCAGTGAAAAAGAATCTGTTGCAGCTAGGGAATCCGGCCCGCATCTACCTTTACTGTGCTAATGAAACCTAAGCCCTGCCTGGCTGTAACATCCAACTACCAGAAGAAGATAAAGGTGGGTCAACATAGCAATACCAAATCCAAAATGTTTATTTTTGGATGTTAAGATACAACTACATCAGCGGTCCTGAAACACCTTAAAAGAAAACGATAGGTCAACCTCTTTTGGCCATAGTTCTCTTCTGGGTCACAGAAGGACATATACGAATGTCCTCCGGTGACCCAAAACTCAGTATACAGCATAGCGGACCATTGCCCGCTATATGCTGAGAGCGCAGAGCCACGCCGCAGCTGGGGCGGATCCCGACAATACTGTCAAGGTCCACCCCGCTGGCTGATTGACAGCTCTCTAGAGGCAGATCCAGCTGTGCCCACCACCTCCCCGTCCATACCTCCAGCCGGCGCTGGAGAAACGGCGAGGGAGATCCCTGTGGGGAGCCCCGAGTGACAGTCACTGCTCTCTGCAGGGAGAAGATAGGGAAGTCAGTGATCAGGGGTATGTGTTCACTGACTTCCCGATCAATAGAGCTGACCTGGGACAGCTTCAGTGTCATAGGACAGCTTAAATTATGGGGATGAGTGTTTTTTACTCACTCTATAATTCTCCTTTAAGCACTCCAGTGCAAAACGCATTGCCAATTTGTTACCAAAGGGCAAAAGTGAGCAGCAAGAGGCCTGCACTCAGTGCCAGACAGGACAGCCTTCAGAAATTTCGGGGCCCCTTACATGGCTTTACATGGCAATATCTGCAGCCTCAAGCAATAGGAAGGAAAGTCAGTCAAAGAGTTTGAAAGGCTTACCTTACAGCACAGCAAGGAAGAGGGTCAGCATAGGGCCATGCTCAGTAAGGCAGAACTTAGGCTTTAGCCTCACTGTAAGTCTCCTAAAACCCCCCTCCCTGCCATTTCTTGTACCATCCTTGACCATGCAGGTGTCTTTTCCACCCAGCTGCTGTAGTGGAAGAAAAAATGTTCCCTAATCAACCCTATGCCCAGAATCTCAATGCCAGCTTGGCAAAACTGATACCTTTATGTACCATGTTGACCCATTTTGAACAAGACCCACACCATCCAAATTTTAATTTAAAAATCAACAGTAAAGTGTGTGTTTTTTTCAGAAAAAAAATTATGTAGCGTCTATATGCACAACATTAAATCACATGTACTAGACTGGTTTTTGAACAGGATCCACACCAGCCATTTTAAATATATTGTATATATATATATATATACATATATATATATAGTAGGAAAGTCACTGGTCTTTAAACAGTAAGACAAAACTGCACCTTAACCCACCTCTGAGGCATCGGTCTGGAGAAAGAACTCCTTCGGGAGTCAGGAGTCACAAGCACAGGTTGGGCACAAAGCGCTGCCCGCAGACCAGCAAAGGCTTCCTCAGCCTCGCTGTTCCACTTTACCGTGTCTGGACTTCTGGCTTTAATAAGGTCAGTAACCGGAGCAGCCCTCGTAGCGAAGTGAGGAATAAACCTCCGATAAAGTTTGTTATCTTTCCCTAATTACCCCATGTCTGTTCCAACACACTAAATAAAGGCTGCTGGGAACCCACCCCTTTTATAGGATGGTGCCACGCACATAAGAAATGACTCATGATTAGCCTTTCTAAGCCACTTGACCACAATTCAGAGGCCAAGAAGTACATTGTTTGTAAATGGTTACTATGGGTGGAAATGGCTGCATTAATTTGCCATTTTTTTAAACTGCAAATTACTTGGGTCCAGGTCATACTCATGGTTGACCCAAACCCAAAGCTCTTCCCTAATCCTAAAGATCTTCTTTAAAACTGCATGATAAAGACACGTATTTTAAAACAATGTAAATAACTTGCTCTAGAATGTATTCTGCCATCTTTGCAACATTTCTGTTGCCAACAAAAGAATAATTAGTAGTATGAGGATCACAGGCAAGGCAACAATATGCTTTATTTTATTTAGTGTATTTATTTATTTATTTACATGTACCGTATTACAGAACATCATGTCTATTTCCTTTTCCATGCTTCACTTGATTGTATTTATTTCACTGTTGAAAAGCTTTGCTAAGTGTGCCAAGGTCACAGTGCAACCACTTTCTATATTCTACAAGCACCAAAACAAGGAATTCATAGGAGATACAAATATCTTTAATAATGGATACTAAAATTGGAATAAGGCTTTTATCAAAATGGACCCACCAGGAACAAAGAGATTTGCATTCTGCTTGACAACGTGTATAACATTTATTACCTATTTCTGAAAGAAAGTGGTTGAACATCTGTAGAATGCAGTTTTTGGTAGCATGTTGTGGTATTAAAAGTAGGGATGCACCAATATAATTTTTTCCAGACCAGTCATGTGACAGTTTTTCTAAAACAATACAATACAGATTTTAGGACAGTGGTGAAGTGCCAGGGCCCAGTTGCTGCTGCAAACACTATGATCTAAGTAGTTCTGCCGCTGATTCCAAGCTGTAAAGGGACTACAAATCCCAGCAATACATTATACAGCAATGCAGAATGGCACTGGCTATAAAGGACTACAAATCCCAGCAATACATTATACAGCAATGCAGAATACCACCAGCTAAAGAGGACTAAAAATCCCAGCGATACATTATACAGCAATGCCAATTACCATTAGTTATATAGGACTACAAATCCCAGTGATACAATATACAGCAATGTTGAATGGCAACCAGCTATAGAGGACTACAAATGCAAGCAATACATTATACAGCAATGCAGAATAATATGAAGCTACATACTCAGTGCTGCTTCGGAGTGCCGGCCTGATGTCTTCAGCGGAGAATCTCAGCAGAGCTGTGGAGGGTCTCAGATGGGCTGTTGATAATCTTAGGAAGGCTGTGCAGGGTCTCAAGTGGGGTCTTAGGGGAATGTGTGGGGTCTCAGGGGAATGTGTGGGGTCTCAGGGGGATGTGTGGGGGTCTCCGGAGGGCTGTGCGCGGTCTCAGGTGGGCTATATAGGGTTTAAGGAGGCTGAGCGGGGTCTCAACATGGCTGTGCTGGGTCTTAGGGGGGCTGTGTGGGCTCTCAGGAAGCTGTGTGGGGTCTCACCAGGGCTGTGCAGGGTCCCAGGAGGCTGTGCATGGTCTCACAAGGGCTGTGTAAGGTCTCACCAGGGCTGTGGGTGGTCTCACCCGGGCTGTAATGGGTCTCCTAGGTGGGTGCAGACTGCTTGGTTTCCCAAGAAGGGGGTGAGATGTGCGGCTGGTGCTGTAAACAGGCACCATGAGGTCCCCAGAAGGCTGCCACGAGGTCCCCAGCAAGCACGGGACCTTACGGCAGCTGAATCTAAAAATATAAAAGGCAGTTATCAGCTTTTAGTATCCGGAGAATTTTCAGCTGGGTGGTTCTTGATCTCGAGTACTCATGGAAATGCCCAGTATCGGCACTGATACCGATACCGTTATCGGTGTATCATTAATTAAAAGTTTGGAAATGTTAGTTATTGCTATTATTGTTGATATTAGTTTGTTATATCTATACTTTTGTGCTGTAATTATTCATTGAAAGAGATTCAAAATGTGATTAAAAATTGTTAACCTACTGGGGTGTGCATGCATGACACTGAACTGCCTGGATTTGCCTGTAGTGATCGCTAATGTCATCCCCAGCCTTTTGCCACCTGAGGTGGATGAGGTTGACATCACTGGTTGCCGAGAGCTGGGCGGGACACTAGCCAGATTGCTTTTGCTTTACAGTCAGGAGTCTGCTTATTGAAAGTAAAGAAAGCTCAGGGCTGCTATTGGAGCCAAAATCTTGTTTTATCCTTACGACATGTGGGGCACGTCATCAGCAGTGAAAGGGTTAAATTGAACCTGAATTATGGAAACTGTACCCCTAAAAATGGCAAAAGACTAGACTAGACAGTAGTATTTCTTGTGATCTCCCGCAGCTGATCTTTCCCCTATTATTGACTTGCAAAGTCTTTTTCTGCACTATATCTATTTGTAGAAATACCCATCTTGGTAGGGCAGGGCATTGCTTCCTCATTTTGAATCTGCTCCCTTAATAAGTAGTGATCTGATGATTGGTAAAAAGCAGCAGGAGAGATATAGATCCACAGAATGAATGAATCGGAAGCAGGAGATCCATACACTGCAGGTCCTCATGTACAGCTATTCAGGTATTCATTCGGCTATAAGGCTGTAGACACAGGAAGTGTTCTATATTATGCTAGATGTTCCCAATAACATATCCTCACTTTTGAATTCAGATCCAAGTACAGTGATTTAGTGGTTAGCAATTCTGTCTTGTCCCCGGTTCATATTCTGGTCAGGACACTATTGGCATGGAGTTTGCATGTTCTCCCTGTGCTTGTGTGGGTTTCCTCCCATACTTCAAAGAAAGGTTAATTGGTTCCTGTCATGTTTGTTCACATTTTTTCTATCCTGCTCACTACCACGGAGGTAGCGAGCAGGGTATCTGAGCCAAATGGTGCGCGGCAGCATTCGGCTATTAACTCACTGCCGCTTGGCCCCTTTGAGAATAGGGGCGGACGGCAGCGAGTGAACTGCCGGAGGTTCGGCTTAACCGATCCAGATGTTGGATCGGCTGAGTCGAACAGGTTCTGCACTTCAGCTCAGCTGAATATGGTGAGCATGTTCGGTTGACCGAAGCCAGCCGATCGACGACTGATTTTAGCCGACATACGGCTGAATTCAGCTGTACAGAGCCAAAGTGATCAGCCGAATGCCTTCAACAGCTTAGTGACTAACTCTTAGAGTAGAATCCAGTGTAGTGTTTTGAGGCTTGACAATACTGAGGATGTGATTCCTTGTCATTTGCAGAGGTGGAAAGACATTTCTATCTGAAGTGTTGTACAGCATGAACAGAATCCTCTGAACACATTGAGAGAGAAGTAAAAAGAAACTGGAAAGGAGAGGCTGAATGTCTAATTAGAAGACTGTACCAATTAACACTAAAGATGAGGGAGGTTGAATGGAAGATACCAAATGAGTACAGGAATTAAGCTGTACTATCACTAATCTACCACTAGTTGTCAGGAGCATACCATAACATAATGATAAGCAATGAATATATAGTAGTGCAATAAAAATAATAGAAAACAATACTGGCGGTGGCAGTTCTTATAGTGTTGGAGAAGGTAAAGCAGGAGTTGAGCTTTTAGGGTAACTATACTAAAAGTAATCCTTTGCTTCTTAGAAAATGTCCTTGTTTTATGCACTAGTTGCAATTTTTAGGTACATTGGCTTCTACCTCCTGGGATTTGTTCAGTTCTGCCCTAACTTTATTAAAGTTTAGTACCAATTACTGTTTCCCACAAGCTTTCTATGACCAGTTCCCTTCCTAAAACCAATTTGGGCTAGCTAACATAGCATACAGCGGTGTACCAGGAAGATATGCAAAACAACATATAATTGGAGACATATGTATCTGTCACAACTTTACATGTCCGCAGTCCGGTTCACTGGGCAGACCGAACGCAGGCTACCATTATCCCTCCGCTGAAAGTGGCTTTTATTAGCTTAAAAATGTACACGGACAAGTTAATGTTGTTTCCTTTTCGCCAGTTGCCATGGTAACAAAGCTTTTTCTTACAAATATCACATTACACAAACTCGCCGAACACACACAAATGGACACATAATGAATTGACTGTTTCTCCACCGACTGCAATTTGGACTGAAAGCTTTCCACGCTGGCTAGGGGTGAGGGTGCCATGTTCAGGGTGATGGGCTTTATTTTATATGATCAGCTGGCTCATTTTGCAGCGAGGAAAATTTAAAGTGATACAATTTATACAAGAAGTAAAAGAGATCTGAGATTACTGGGATTCTGTAGGTTTCAAAGCTTTTTATAGATCGACCTAAGCTTAAAGAAGGACTCCAGGAGTTTCTTGTATTAACCCTTGCAGTGGGGATATCCCCGCACTACAAGGTTTAAGCCTCCATTCACATATAGAGTTTGCAATTCCTGCATGGTTTTCCGTGCGGAAGACCGCACAACACAGCTGCCAACAGCCGGCCGCCAACACCATGGAAATTAATAACGCTAATGCAGGGAGGGTGGGGGCTATGATGTGAAAGGGGGCTTCTGATGTGAAGGAGGCTCCTAATGTAAAGGAGGACTCTAATGTGAAAGGCGGATTCTGATGTAAAGGGCTGTAGATAGATGTCACCAGCACACCGGAATTATTTCAAAATCACCAAGTGTCCATTTATGAAAAAAGGTCATGTCACCAGAGCAAGCGCTTTGGAGGCAACGCAGGGTCCTCTTCATCAGTCATTGCTGAGCCTAATGAAGGGGACCCTGCGTGTCCCCGAAAGCGCTTGTTCTGGTGACATGACATTTCAATAAATGGACACTTTGTGGTTTTGAAATTATTTTGCTGTGCTGGTGACATCTATCTACAGTTATTGTCTGGTGGCGCCATCCGCAGTCACTACGAGCAACCCCCTTGCTATTTGGGATTTCCGGTAAGGAGTGTGACAAGGCAACTATATACTGTTCTTATGTAATGGGGGCTCCTGATGTGAAGGGGGAACACCACATTTTTTGTGTTTTTGCATGGGGTCCCCCCCCTTAGAATCCATATCAGACCAATATCTGGGATATGGCCACACGTTTTTTTATAATAAAATTCTTTACATTTTGGACGGGTGACTCAACGTTTTGCAAACGTTTAAAGTGTGCCATGACTGAAAAAAGGTTAACAAATGTGGAGTTAGGGTTTGGCAGCTCTCCACAAAATGGAAGGCCACTCAAAAGATAGGAGTCACTGAATTCGAGCAATCAATGTGTATTCATATAAGAAATGATTTGATTATATCCCCAACGAGTAAAGAGATATTCAATTAATTTCGGGAGCTAGGAAAGCCCCCTTCATCAGGGCTTCAATATGGTGTCAAATTGACTCAAAGCACAGCTTCCGGACTAGTGGCAGAACAATCGCCATAGCGACCCAGGTGCTGCTGAGTCATTGACAACCAGCAGCTGTGTTGGAGGAGGACAGAGCCCGGCGTCGGCAGCGATGGAGGAGGCGGGGCCCGGTGATGGAGGAGGTGGGGCCTAGTGACAGAGGAGGCGGGACCCGCCAGCAACTGTGGAGGAGGAGGTGGATCAGGGCTGAAGGTAAGAGGGTTTGACCAGCCCACCTGAGACCCTGCAGAGCCCATCATAGAGAGTCTATGGTGGGCTCTGCAGAGTCACTCTCAGGTGGGCTGTTTGGGTTATTATCTGGGCATAACTAGAAATTACGGGGCCCCATACAAAATTTTGCTATGGGGCCATGTGATTTCTAGTTACACCCCTGTCCTGGACAAATAAATCTCATCCAGGGTATTAAAAAGTACATGTTCATTCAGAGCAGGAGCTTTTCTGTACTTTGAGTACATTACGATTCTGGAATTTTATGGCATTTGAAAATATAAAAAAATCTTGGAATCTCAAGACGTTTGTTGGGCGATTTTTCTGGTACTTTGCACATAATTTTCGATATCTGTGTCCTTCTTCCATAGACCCAACAGGGGACAGGGGTGTGCAAAGCAGACCACCCCCATGACACCATCAGCAGCATCATATGCTCAGCTCTTTGAGGTCCAGTTCCACAAGGGTTGCCATCTATAAAAGCTAGTAGTGATGGTGCAACATTACAGGGCAGTGATGTGGGCCCGCTGATCTGTCCTACTCTGGAACTGGCATAATTTAAACCCCCTAACATGCTGCAAGAGCTCTGGGGAGGACTGCTTCTCTATGGGAAACAAGGTAAGCAGAACTTGTCATTATGATAATCACTTTTATGCTCATTTAACACTGATGGGAATAAGCTTTATTGTAGGGTGTTCCTGAAATTCTTTTGTCCAAGGTCACTGGAAACAGTGACCCTGTAGCTGCATAGCATGATCGATTCAGTTTCACATACAACCACAACTGTTTCTTTAAAAATGCTGACTTTTACATGACTAGGCCTGGTACCCTTCCCAATGACAATGCTCAAGCCTACACATACAGTATGTTGTACATGCACCGAGCACTGCATTGTGTAAAGTGGGAGAGAGCTTGTCCCATCCCCAGCTAGGAGCACTAAGGAGTTTTAGACCACTAGACGGTACCTTCAATGCATTTGTGGGGTCAGTTTGCTTTGTGTGATTCCCACAACAGGTTTACTATTGCTTTGCCTACAAATGCTCAGAATCAAGCGACCTTGAGCAGACATCATACTCAATATAGCAATAGGTTTTTATACATATGAGAGCAGAGCTTTTATTTATATCACCAAAAATCTATTTAACAATATATATATATACACAGGTGAAACTCGAATAATTAGAATATCGTGCAAAGTTCATTTATTTCACTAATGCAAAAACAACTTCAACTATTTGATTTGTTTAGCTTCATTGGCATCTCAGGGTCATGGACATCAACAGTCTACACAGAAATCAGTGGGCTTAAATATTTAGCAGAGTTGTCATTATTATCTGCGTTATGACAGGTACTTCCCTTGGAGTAGATCCATAATGCAACAGAAGATATTGATGCAGTGAACATAGCTTGTGTAATAACCAAAGTCTAGAATTTAATGATGAAGTACTGTATAAACACTGGAACAATCGGGAAGGCCTAGAACTTTCAGTCAGGATCTAATACAGATTTTTGCTAATGAGCTGTAACATTGTTGGGTGAAGAAGTGCTTAAAGTGACATTAACCGCTTGAAGACCAGGTGTTTAGATCCCCTACCTGGCCAGGCCATTTTTCAGTGTTCAGTGCTGCAGTACTTTGACTGACGTTTATTCCGTCATGCAGCGCTGTACTGAAATGAATTTTATACCATTTTTTGGGGACAGATAGAGCTTTCTTTTGGTGGTATTTAATCACCACTGAGGGTTTTATTTTTTACTATATTCAGGAGAAATTACTGAAAATTTTGAGAAAATTACATTATGCTATAAAACAACTAATATTACCCACTTTTTTGGTAAAATATAAAAGACGGGGTCACGTCGGGTAAATAGACACCAAACATGTCAAGCGTAAAAATTGCGCGCACTCGCAAAATCGCAAAAAACTAGCATACCCAAAATTGGCCATAGTCGACGCTTTAAAAGCTTTTACCGCTCATCAGTTTAGTGTTATCAGTGATTGATGGCCCTAGAACTATTGCTCTCATTCCGACGTTCGCGGCGATATGTAACATGTGCGGCGTAATGGGTGCAATCGTCGTTTTCGCAGGCATGCGCACCTGACGCATGTTTACATGCGTGTATGTAGGGGTGGGGAAGTTCCTGATTCTCAGCGCGGGAGCGAGCGGCGATAACGAGGTAAGTTTAAAATGATTTCAAGCGTTTTTTGTTTTTTTTACACTTCTTGCCTATATCTACTGCATGCTAGCAGTAGATATAGGCAAAAAAAACCGGAGGGTTTAGAACCCCTTTAACAGTAATACAAATGAGCACTCTAACATCATATATATCAAAACAATTTCTTATTAACCTTTTTTTCAATGCAAGTAAAAAGCTTTATTTAATATACTGTTTATATATACAGTATATATATATTAGGGCTGGTAATGATTAAAATTTTCCTGTTCGATAGCACATGTATCACAGGGAGTCGCTCTTCCTTAACGTGTTTAGTGATGCTGTCAGCCCAAGTGATTCCGTTCAGGTAACGAAGGGAAGGGGTTACCCATCATGGACAACTACATCACCCGACTCCTCCCCCCTTCCCTTCGTTAGCCGACAGAGCCACTCGGGGAGGGGGGGAGGAGTTCGGTGACGTCGATGTCCGTGAATTGAATAGAAAATTGTTTCCTTAGCATTGACCCCAGGTATACTGCACTGTGCCCTTCATCTTTGGGTTAGACCTGGTTTGTTACGGGCTGCATGTGGCTCTCTCTTCCCTTATTTCCAGTCATAAGCTTTTAAGTTTAAGGGAAATGGAGTGAGGCCTCATATAATAAAGATGCCAATTGCTTACGTAATTTTGCAGCTGCTTCCTTCAAGAAATATTTTACAACCCAATTCTCTTGGGTACAATTAACCCACCTTGGATTTCCCACGTACTGTATAGAGCTTTTAGGGCATCCCTGGGAACTACAGCAAAGATGCTAGGGGGGAGAATGGATGTTAATATTACCCAGTGCAGGAGAGAGGTCGGTCTTTGAGTGCAATAGTTAGGAAAGGAGTGAGGGACCTGTATAGGGATTTCAGTATAAAATACCTTTACTTTTCCTGAATTAATTAGAAATGGCCCTGGGAGGACATAATGCAACCTCTTGGAAATGTATTTCACTCAGTTCAGCCAACTGTTTCATTTAAATGTACCATGCTTGTTTTAGACAATGTATATCTAAAGAATTGATAATATATTAAATATAGGAAAATCTGAGCCTTCAACTTAGTACTGGCATTGAAAGATTCAACAAGTGCACATGAATATTCTCTCAATACCTACAGAACAGCAACGGAAGAACGTTTCCTAAAATGCTTACATTGCATAGAGCTGAGCTAGAGTGGAATGCCCTTATCCTCAAAGCTGGAGTTTTCCTTTAATTGGTTATCAGACATTCCATTTATTTACACAGATATTGCTTTTGATGATCAAAGCTGCTGTAATATTTTATTATTATCATCAACAGCCTTTTAAGCTGTGCTTGTTATACCTACAGGGCTTTTCCAATCCATCTGTATGTCCATATGTGCTGCAGAAAGAGCACATACTCACAGCGTCCTGTCAGATCAGTTTAGGCAGTCATTGCATACTAAAACCAGAATGACATATATCAGGTTTACCAACAAGTAGAGAGCAGGATTTTGGAAATTTGAAGGCAAAAATCACAAATGTAGATTAAAATATAGCAACGCACCAGTGCTGTATTAACAAAGGAATGGAAGGGTATCAACCCTGAACCCATCAAGAAAGGGAGAGATAAAACTATAGAAAATATGAGGCTGGTCGCTTCCAGCAAGTAATGTGATCTGAGCATTATTTGGGGCAAGTGGACTTTGTGGGATTCACTCGCGAGGCATGAAAAGTGGTTGTGAGTGATGTAAATGGTCTGCAGCAGCGGTCCCCAACCTTTTTGACACCAGGGAACGGTTTTGTGGAAGATCATTTTTCCATCGAGAAAAGCGATTTCAGAATGATTCAAGAGCATTTTTTGTGCACTTTATTTCTATTATTATTACATTGTAATATATAATGAGATTATATAACTCACCATAATGCAGAATCAGAGGGAGCCCTGAGCTTGTTTTCCTGCTCTCAGGTGGCCAGTGCGGCCTCTTAGGTGATCAGTGCGCCTTTTAGGGGGTCAGTGCGGGCTCTCACCAGGGGGTTCAGAGAGTCTCACTGGTTGCTACGGGCGCAGCCAATGCGGCTCTCATCAGGCAGCCGTTCGCTCCTCACTAGGGCCCCCGAGAGGCCCCAGCATGCGGCCTTCTAATATGCCTGAATAGAGAGTTGCCTCTGTCTGATTGTAACCGGCCTGGATTATGATGGATCACCTCAGTATGCCATCGGGCATACTGAGGCGATCCAGGCCAGCTGGGCCTATTTGCAGGGGTGGGCTTGGAGCGGGAGCTACACGTGCCCCTATGTGAATCCAGCCCTGGCCGAGGACCGGTGCCTGCGGCTCGGTTGCTGACAGGCCATGTACTGGTCCATGGCCCAGGGGTTGGGGACCCCTGATCTGCAGGATAAAACTATTGCTTCATTGGGGAGTGGTAACAAGTGCAGCAGAAGTAACTACTTTCTAATTCCAGAGTGAGAGCAACTATCTGGCCCTAAAATGTCTACTTTCTCCATGCCCCATTTCATATCCTTATTGATGAAAGAAACTCTCCTCTCTTGGGAGTGAGCTTGGAGTGCTGGCTTTTTCACAACACACTTGGGGATCGCGGGGAACAAAAGTAGCCACCCTCCAAAAGGAATTCAGAGATGATTTGAGGATCTACAGCTGAGTGATACACAAATAAGATACATTTTTGTTCATAGTTGGGGTACTTGAATGCATTTTCAAGATACAACTCCTGAGTTTAGTGTCACTTTAAAATAAATATCTACTGTATGTCTCTGCTTAGCCATCTGTACTGGCTATGAATAATGGTGGACTTCTCTTGTCTCTGCATGTGCTAATGTTAAGAGGAGCTATGTAGTGAAAAGTCACACATTCTCTCACCAGCACCCATTTTTATTATTTGAAGGACTGTTAAAGGCCTGCATCGCTTTGATGGGCAAATGTACTGTTTTTAACATTAGTTTGAGAAACTTCTGAGATCATTCAGAACTGATTGCAGGTGCAGTTGACTTCCAATTGACCTGCATTGGATCTGCTTCAATTGCTTTTGAATCCCCCTAGATGTGTATGGCAGGGAAGCAATTCCAAAGGGAACAAATGCCTGTAGACAACGGCCTTAATTGTCCCTGAATAAAAGCCCAACTAAACTCCCCGTTTCAATTTACTAAATACATCCTAGATGTATTAAAACAAAAAGATGTTCAAAGTCTTACAGTTAAGCTTTTTTTAGAAAGCTGCCACAGCCTCAGTAGAAAATCCTGTCCCCAGCGCCAGGGTAGTGCAATACAACACTCCTCTTGATGAAGTCTTTTATCAGAACAGCTAGATCTGTTCCAATTCAGAGCTGAATCATCCAAAAGGCAACCTAGGGCCCATTGGCTGGTCAGGAGGAGTCCCAGCTACAACTTTTATGCTTATGCAATGAACCAAAAGGATAGGGCAACTTGTCAAAGCTTTGCATCTGCCTGTAACATTCCAAAGAAGAATGTACTTGTACTCAGTTTATGTCTGACGAGGAGGGGTTATGCTATTGCATACAATGTAAATGGAGCAGCTTCTGTGTCTATTGCAGAGGTAGGCAATCTAGACACTCCAGCTGCGGTGAAACTACAAAACCCTTCATGCCTCTGCCCCTGGTAGTTTCGCAATGTCTCATAGGACGTGTAGTTCCACAACAGCTGGACTGCCAGGGTCGCCTACCCATGGTCTACTGCAATCCTTATCAATGTCAAAGGAATTGAAAGAGGCAATGCTGCTATATTGCCTGGGCCCCATTCCGCCTTAATCTGTCTTTGGTCTGGAATTTGTTTCCAATCAATCATGGCCATGATCTACAAGCTGTCATATAAAAACATCATCTGAAAGAGTGATTAGAAGCAAAAAGGAAAACAAATCTGATTGCACTGTTTAATCGGAACATTCTGAAGATTAAAAATAGAACGCAGAACAAGATATCCAGGCACATATCCAATAAATTAAGTCAATTAAAATAGACAAGATAACAAAGTAGAACACGCAAGACAATTAGAACAATCTTCCTTTTGGAGGGCAGAACTTGTTCCAAGTAAATGTAAAAAATAGTTAATTACTGACATCCCTTAAAGAAGAACTACAGTCTAATTTAAAAAGAGAATATTATTGTAAAATGTGATATTGCTGGTGTAGCGCTCACCCCCGAAGGAGCCGCTGAGTATGAAATGGATTCTCCTATCCTCACAACGACTTTTAGGGTATTTATTTGCAGATTCAACAGGAGAGAGAGGGTTTAGGATCTGTAGGATGGCCTGGTGGATTCTTCTGAGGACAGCTTTCTCCCTTAGCAACAGCTAAAGTCAGTAGTATCGTGGCCCTATCAAAGCAACCAATAAATGAACAATACAGCGTATAGCCAGGATAGTCCAGGACTTTGAGAGGAAGGGACTATCTCTAGATTCAGGTAGCAACAACTGGCTTCTTCTATAGCGGTTCCAGACGGTAGCTCTCACTAGCTCCTCTGCGACACTCCTCGATAAGACGACTCCACCTCCAGCCCAGCTTCCATCAGGTCTCCTTGCAGCCATAACTGAAATCTCTGTGCCCTCAGCATCTGCCACCTGCTGAGGTGCATGCCAGATATCCAGTGGTGTATTCTAGTTCCAGGCGCCCAACACCTGCCACGTGTGTGGGCCCAGCAAAGTATCAGTGTATCCTAGGCCCCTCAGCACCTGCCATGTGCTGAGGCCCAGGCCAGTTTCTTGCATCACATAGGCCTCCTGAGAAGAGGCCCCAGGAGGGGAAGAGACCTCTGCACAGTGTCCTCAGACCTTTTATTACCTGCCCTCAACCATGCCTCTGAGTCATCCTACTCAGGGATTGGCAAGGGTCAGGTGCACAGTCATAATCTGAGGATGGATCCTCCCTCACTGTATGCCAAGGCTCCCTTTTCCTCAGCAACAGGAGGAGCAATCAATCCAGCAGATTCAGGGACACCTATAGAATGCAGAGCTCTGTATAATCAGTATCTAGACTGGTTACAGTCCAGACATTTCTAAATTGAATAGCGACATTTTAGAGGTTGCTACACTGGCATCAAATGAAGTAATTACTTCATTTTAAATATCCAATCACATACAAGCAAATTTCCTGTTTTTTCCTCTGCACATGTATTTAAAATCAGAGGCGGCTCTCTAATTAGGCAAATTAGGCGGTCACCATAGGCCTCGCGCTCACGAGGGCCTCGCGGCCGCCTAATTTGCCTAATGCATTACAGGGCACCTTAGCGCTGCGGCTGCGATCCAGGCCGGACACAATCAGCTTGATTTTGTTTGGCTCGGCCGACCCGCTGTGCCCGATGCAGAGCGTCAGGCACTAGCCTGCCGACGCTATGGATCAGCCTGCTCAGTGACCTGCTCCCTCTGTGTAGATCTGCTCTGCTGTATTGAGCAGGGAAGTTACAGCCTGAGAGAGGTGAATCGGCCACTGGGGAGAGGTGTCCTTTACAGTGCCAGTGCAGCAGGTGAGGGTCCTGGCAGTCTGTGTTGCAGGCACTGAGACAGGCAGCTAAGGTCAGATGATGTGCCTGTAGGACCCCCCTGGTGTGCACGAGTGAGGAGCCGATCAGCCACCGGTCTTCCTGTCTTCCTGAGCGTCTATGCAGAGAGATGGCTGTGTTCCTTGACATACAGACAGCTGTGTTGGAATTGGAGCTGGAGGACAAGAGGGACACCCTAAGGAGCAGCTGGAGAGTGTCCTAGAAGAAGCACATCCAAGGTAGGATGTCTATTACACACTGTATTGCAGAAATTAACCCACTACATACCTAACACCACACCCCTGATCATTGAGACACATTGGTATAAAAACCGTGACAAATTGGGACTTTTCAGGTGCATAGATCACTATAAAAACGAATTATTTATTGTTTTAGCATAAAAATACATATAACCATACACAACATGATCAAATGTGATTAAAATACCATGTAAACTACAATTGATGGAGGACACTATTTAAGGCCAAGACAGCATAATATATATATATATTGAAACTACAAGTTCACGGAGTTGGTAACAGCAGATAACTTGCTTACAAACTTTTATATACAGCACAGTCATGTATCATTGTAAAACAAGTGGAGCCAAACCAGAAGACGTTTATGCCGGGGGCCACGGAGGGGAAGAAACTAGCCAGGATGCCCAACTACTATCTCTCAATACTATAGGATAAAGAGCTAATCTGCTGTTACCAGCTCTGTGAACTTGTAGTTTCAATATATGTATTATGCTGTCTTGGCCTTAAATAGTGTCCTCCATCAATTGTAGTTGACATGGTATTTTAATCACATTTTATCATGTTGTGTATAGTTATATGTATTTTTATGCTAAACAATAACATTTACAGGATTATTCACTAAAGGGTTTGGAGAAGGCAGGAGAAGGGAACAATCTAGGACAGGGGTAGGCAACCTTGGCTCTCCAGCTGTGCTGAAACTAAAAATCCCATAAGGCATTGCAAGCCACAGGCATGCCTCCCAGAAGCAGAAGCATGGTGGGATTTGTAGTTTCAGCACAGCTGGAGAGCCAAGATTGCCTATCCCTGATCTAGGACAACATAGCTGAGCTGGAAAGTGAGCTGAATTGGAGAATGTTTCAAAATCAGCTATTTTGTCCCAGATTGCTCACTTCTCCTGCCTCCTCCAAACACTTCACCCCTTAGTGAATAACCCTGATAGTTTTTATAGTGATATATGCATCTAAAAAGCCCCAATTTGTCACGATTGTTATGCCAATTTGTCATATTAGACACTGACCACCTGAGAGCCCGCAGTGAACACAAGAAGCAGAAGCATGGGGGGATTTGTAGTTTCAGCACAGCTGGAGAGCCAAGATTGCCTATCCCTGATCTAGGACAACATAGCTGAGCTGGAAAGTGAGCTGAATTGGAGAATGTTTCAAAATCAGCTATTTTGTCCCAGATTGCTCACTTCTCCTGCCTCCTCCAAACACTTCACCCCTTAGTGAATAACCCTGATAGTTTTTATAGTGATATATGCATCTAAAAAGCCCCAATTTGTCACGATTGTTATGCCAATTTGTCATATTAGACACTGACCACCTGAGAGCCCGCAGTGAACACCTGAAAGCCTGCAGTGACCACCTGAGAGCTTTAAACAGGTGCCGCAGTTCATAGGAATGCTACCGAGGTCCCCAGCGAGCGCGGGACTTCAACAGTTTTCCTGTGAAATGCAGTGCCAATTTACAGCACCAGACACACATCTTCTCCTTCCTGAAACAGTGCCACCCACACCTGCTCACGAGACCCTGCACGGCCTCCTGAGGACACCCCCGCCCCACGGCCTCCTGGGACCCCGCTTGACCTCCTGAGACTACACAGAGACCACCTGAAACCCCACACAGCCTCCTGAGATCCCCGCACAGCCTCCTGAGACCCAGTAGAGCCATCAATTTTCCATTATGGGCATGACTGGGGCATGATTTTTAAGTTTCGCCTAAGGCCTCGCATTTTTAAGTTTTTTTAAGTTTTCGCCTAAAGTCTAGAGCCGCCTCTGTTTAAAATGAACAGAACTTAACCTTATTTACTAGCCCAAGTGAATAATTTTGCAACGTGAACATTCAGTCTGCTGTGTGAACAGTATCTGCTCCTTTAGCAAATAAACTCTATTGGGTAGGGATGTTCAGACACTAAGTACCATACTCTGTACAAGTACAAGTACAGATACTGTTCCAGCTCTAAGACTAAACTAGAGAAAAATTCAAAATTTAGGAGGCAGCTGTCATTTGTAAGGAGCACACGCAGCTCCCGGGATTTGTACATCTCTGTTTAATGTATGATTTTTAAAAAATAAATATAAATAAAGGGATCCACCGATACCATTTTTGCAAGTACAAGTACTGATACTTGCTCAAGTACTCACAGATACAAGTACTGATACATGTTTGCTTAGTGTCATGTGACAGTTTTTCTAAAACAATACAGACTAATGATTTCAGAACAGTGGTGGAGCGCCAGAACCAGGTCCCAGCTGCAACCCTGATAGTTCTCATGAAAATGCCAAGTACCGGCACTGCTATCTGTACTGGTATCTGAACATCCCTATTGGGTCAACTGATTTCATTTAAGTGACTGTGCATATTATTAAACAAAAAAACTCTTTTAGCTAAACAAACTTTACTGAGCAAGCAATGAAGATATGGTAAGGTGGACTATAAGGAACCAAACAGCGCTACAGGCAAAAACTGTTACGTATACCAATGGCTTCTTGAAGCACCTGAACTTTGGAAGCTCTGCATAAAAAGAAAAAAGAGAATAAAGGAATAGTCACCAGTAGTGCCTGTGCAACCCTGTAGCTGATATTTCCCCATTACTGACTTACCATGTCTTTTTCTGCACTGTGTATATGCGTGGAGGTGGCCATATTGGTAGCAGAGCAGGATTTTTCTTCCTCATGTCAGAGTTGTCCTCCTGATGATTGGGGATATGACTGAATAATATGCAAGAAGCAGCATGAGAGATGGAAGAAGCACAGATCCACAGAATGAATGATGCCAACACAAAGAGATTCTTCCACTCCAGGTCTTCAGGTACAGTTTCCTCTCCAGCAATGAGAACAATGAGCAACACAGTAGTGACATCTCCAAATCTCACTCCAAATTTTCTGAGACTAGCATCTAAAAGGGTGTTGGGGCCTCTATGACTATGGCTCACCCTAATTGGTGCAGAGGTGGGCCTGAAGTTCTCCATCAGGTCCACCTCTGCTGACTGACAGCAGCAGAGGGCAGGTGCAATAGCTAATCTGCTATTGGCTATTGCACATTGAAATAGCCAATAGCAATCAAACAATTAGTTCCTATGCTGAAACAGCAGATGGCAAATGAAGCATTACCTTCTTTGCTATCTGCCATCTTTTCAGGGGGGGTGCTCTCTTCCTTGTTGTTGCACCCCACTCAGGGGAGGTGTGGGGGGGGGTGTTGACAGAGGGCACCTCCCCAAAATGACTTATTTCAGGTTGGGATCCCTGCAACGGTGATGTGAGTGCTGAAGAATACTTATAGCCTATGTCTGGTTTCATAGGCATAGGGGTTCCCCCAAAGGAAGTGTTACATGAGCCAGATAAAATCCAGCCTTTTGTCTGCTGTGTTGGAGATAGAGCTCACGCTCGAGAGCAGATCTGAGTGTTTACAACAAGTTTGCAAGTTGCGAGCTGGGGCTTTTTTTCCATTTGCAACTGGGCAAACTCTAAAATTGTAGAAGTTGTAATTCCCAACCCTGGCACATAGGGGAGCTGGCCTTCCACTGGGTAGCATGTTTTCCGAAGCTGTAGTACCTTTCCATTGTTTTCCCAACTGCAAGCTTTCTTATAGAAATGGTTCAGATGACTTACTGTATCAGACCCCTTTGTGATAGAAATAAAGTTAAAACAATTTTTAAA
This sequence comes from Nanorana parkeri, assembly GCF_000935625.1. NCBI lineage: Eukaryota > Metazoa > Chordata > Amphibia > Anura > Dicroglossidae > Nanorana > Nanorana parkeri. Next base: position 1,164,196 of record NW_017306592.1, read on the forward strand.
AAGTTATAGTTTAATTTAAAAAAATTAAATAATACCCAAGTAAATGTTTAAAAGACCCCCACCCCTGAGTACTTGCACTTACGAACACGTGCTTCAGGTGCTTACTTGAAGGAAATCGACAATTGCAGCACACACATTAAGTATTCCCATGCCTGCCAGAATGAGTGGAACCCCACTCAATTAAAGCAAAAAGCCAGGGCTCCAACATAGCTGGGTAGTGGCAAATGAACGCGGATGGGTGAGTATTCATTATGGGGGGGTTGGCTATCAGTAGGCACTGCCACTTTGCCTTGGATGGTAATGCCACTCATCTATACTGAATGAACTGAGTGCTTTTTAGCCCTATTGTTTCATTTCTGTCTGAAAGGCTGTCTCTGCTGTGTATGTTTCATTTATGATATTCTTCCTGTCTAGGCATGTCGGTGTTTTAACCAGCCTGATAACATATCACAGGATTCTGAAATATCTAGGAATTTCAATATGAGAACATTTCATTAAAAACTTGGTTAACACTGCACATTTTATTTGCATTAAAATGATTATATTTTTTCTTTAACAGAAAATGAAATGTTGAATGATATTATGTATGCCAAAAGAATCTCCAGTGTTACTATAATCTGGTCAAAAAGTGTCTTTTAATATGTTAATAGCTGAATTGAAGACTATGCAGTCCCAAGGACAGGCCTTGTAGCTCAAACAGAAATAAATTGTGTAGGTACAAACCTGCTGTCTAGTGACTTTGGTAGCAGTTCTAAGGCAATGTATACTTCTATCAACATAGGTACTGTATATATAATTGTCCCTTTATTTTCTAGGTCTGTTTTATTTTGTTTATTTACTTTTTAGCTGGCCTCAACCTCCCCACCACCATTCTTGCCTAAGTAAGAATGATTTGTCCCTGCTCCCGCAGCCTCCTGATATATTCACGTCAAATATTCCAGGAGCAGGGACTGATAGCGACCCCTGGGCGGATCCTGCTGTGCATCATTGGGGGCTAGCTGCAGGACCCTGACCGCGTGCTCATGGTGATGTCACAGAAGAAGATGGTGGTATGGGACCAGGGCTGTGACAGCTGATTGGCAGATCACAAAGAGACAACACTGGATTCACTGGACAGGTGAGTATGTTTTATAGTGAGGATCCAACATAAAAGGTGAGATGTGATGAGGGGAAAAAGCGTGTGTGTGGGGGGGGAGGGGGGCAATCATGGATAAAGTTCCTCTTTACCTAAACTTGATAACACTATGTGTTATAGTGAATGGAGGGGCTAAGCACAGTTGGTAGAGCTTAAAGCTCAAGTCTAGTGTACATATATAATACTTACTCTTGTCCCCCCTTCCCCCCAATCAACATGCATTTAAAGCTGACTTAATTAGCTGTAAGCAAAGTTCCTTTGAAGATTTTCTAACTGGCTCCTTCGATCTTCTAATCGAGGCATGCCGGCCAGAAGGGTGCTCATAGCAGCATCCACTGCACAAATTTTTAGCCGGTTCTTGAAGAACTGGACAAACTTTTCACAATGTATGGCCAGCTTACCGCTTAATTATGTTTGCTATTTTAAAAAGCCAGTAAAGTCCTGTTATGCAGATCTTAGGTGGGAACAATTCCCCCTATTTAAACCTGTATGTTTACCGGGCCCCTCAGTATTCGGGTGTACCCTATCACTACCTCGATCGTCTCGACGGGCGAACCTGTTACACCAGCAATAATTGTCATTTTGTTTAACTCTAGAGCTGTGCCTCCCCAATATATTCTGTACTCCCCTGCATCATGTGTTGCACGCTGTAATCACTTGTACCCACTGTCGTACCAAAAATGTCATGTTATGTTAAAATCAATAAAAATATTTGATTTTAAAAAAAAAAGCCAGTAAAAAGGAAAAGTAATGATGCAACAAAAACATTTCTGGATTTAGCAAAATATGTTTGGCATATAAATTCTTAATGGTCCAAATAATTGGGGTCATGGCAGGGGTGTGTTTATTGCCTACATACATTATGTTAGACTGCCCCAACTGAGTAGATGTACCCCTCTTTTTGTCCTGGAGGACATAGTTACCAGAACAGAAAGTGATGGGAAATCAAACATTTTATAGAGGTCATGAGATCAAGAGGTGAGAGGAATCTTCCAATATGGATGCTTGTTCTGGTGACAACCATCTAAGAGAGGAATTGGATGGGTAAAAAAATGTAGTGTACTTAAAGTAACACTAAACTCAGGAGTTAAATCTTAAAAGTGCATAAAGTACCTTAACTATTAACAATACTGGACCTTATATGTGTATCACTCGGCTGTAGATCCTCAAATCATCTCTGAATTGGTGCTGACACTGTCTTTCCTTCTGGGGGGGGGGCTACTTTTGTCCCCCATGGTCCCTGTGTGTGTTATAAAGTAGACACCTATCCAAGCTCGCTCCTGTGATGGACTACAATCTCGATACAAATTAGTAAACTAAAATATGAGATTGTAGTCCATTCTGGGAGTGAGCTTGGAGCGGTGTCTACTTAACACACAGAGGGACCATGGGGAGCAAAAGTAGCCACCCTCCAGAAGGAAGGACAGTGTCAGCACTGTCAGGACCAGCTGTGGACGCACGCTGTTAGAGCCAATAGTGACGAGTTGTTTCACCTTTAGCAGCCGCAGTTCGCATAAGGCAAGCAAGCCTACCGGTACTTGGATGCCCCCAGGACTTAAACTATTTGCTCTGATCAGGTGATGCCATAGGTTGGTCCCCAGGAACAAGAAGTACTGACTGATGTCAAGGTGCAAGACAAACAGAAAGCAAGACACAAGACAGGAACAGGAAACAAATAGCTTGGGCTTGTGATGCTTAAATAGAGCACACCTAACCAACACCCAGGCTGTAAGGGGCGTGTAGCCAGGCTGACTGTGGTAGGTGCAATTACCAGAGGCAACCACCAGATAGAGCTGAGTGGTTGCGACAGGGATAGGAACATTTGACATGCTCCTAACAAGCACCAATTCAGATAATCTACAGCTGAGTGATACACAAATATGATACATATTTTTATAATAGTTCATGTACTTGAATGCATTTTTTAAGGTTTAACTCCAGAGTTTAGTGTCACTTTAAGTGAGATTAATTAGTGAAAATTGTAAATATTCGCTTTGTAAAAATTACATAATCACATGCAATAAAAATAATTGGAAGTCAGCAGAGATTTTTCTCCTTATTCACTAAGCTACAGGAACATTCCCTTGCCTAGTGAACAGCCTATCTGCCTTTAATATATCAACCCAACCCAAAAAAGCATGAAGAAAGAAAGCAATAAGGCCCCATTCACACTGAGCGTTTTATCGCGCGGTAATCCATGCGATATCGCGGATATTTACCGTGCGATACCGCACTCCAATGCATGGTAATGGGGCTTTGTTCGTTGCTGTCGCGGGTCGCTACAACAGGACCCTTTTTGGAGCGGATTTCGGCGCGATTCTACTTTGCTTAATGCAACCATTTGCGCGATATCGCGTGACAAACCGTGCAATATCGCGCAAAATGACAATCGCGCGACAAACGCGCGATTTGCGATACGCTCAGTGTGAATGGGGCCTTAGAGAATAATGGTTATGGCCACCTTAAAATAAAATTTCATCTTTACCACTATTCACTAAGCTAAGAAAAAATGTGAACATACTCTACTCCTTAAATAAATGAACCCCATTGTGCGAACATTTTACTTTTAAAATTAATCAAAAGTTGTACATAAATGTAACATGCAGGGAATGAAAGCGATAAGTGCTTAGTCTCTATTTTGGTTTCTTATGTATTCTAAGGTCTGAAAAGCTTTTTAAGGGTAGATTTATTTCTTCCTCTTCTAAGCAATTTTGTGTAATAGAAATAAAGTATGTTTGAAAGCATGCCTGCCTCATCACATTCATTGCCTTTATTACAGGCTACATTCTTGGTGAATCTTTATATTAATAGATTGTTCTGCTTAGTGTACGTTTTTGTCCTTGGATGGAGATTTGAGTTACATTGTTCAAGATCGCTGGAATACAAATAAAAATGCAGCCTGTGGATAAGCATGCCAGGACATGCTATCATCTGATTATGTGGTCCATAGAACCTGTAGATGGGTCTACAGTCATAGAGTTGATTAACATAATCGTATCAATAGAGGTTTTTTTTTTTAAATCCTACCGATCACATAACACCAGCTTTCACTGGAACTTTTCCTGAGGCAGCCATTGTTGAACAATGCTTATGAAAATACTTGTAGCCCCACTGCCATGCTAACCTTCTGGCTTTGGTACCCAAAGTTATTGACCTGTAACAAGAAAACAGACAAGGACTTCTAACTTTTCCTATCTAGATACTTTTACATTTGAGTGGTATGCCTGGATCTGCTCTAGTTTAATCGCCCAACCGCTACGTGATTATTGCATTCTTTAGTGACGCAGGGAGTGGGAGAGGAAACCACACTGCCTAGGGAAGATCACAGGAATCCTACACTACCAGACATGTCGGATACAGAAGATGCTGTAGGCCTGGGATGAGAGTGAAGATTGGTGGGATAAACTGCGGGACAATTAAGTATTAAGGTTACCTTGTCAGCAAACCTACAACGGACCTTCACCCATAGAAAGAACGTCCTCTCCTCTGTGCTTCCTTCCCCCTCCTACTCACACATTTGCAGATAGTCTCCTTTTAAAAAAAAAATGGTAAATACCTTTTTTTATGCAGCCTGACACTTTCTAAATCATGACCTACACAAGAATAACATTGTATGGCCAGTCCCTCACAGCCTCCTGGGATGTCCAAGCTATACATCCCAAGAGGCAGTGTTGGATAAAGTATTATGGTATTTAGATCAGGACCTGGCAGGGTTACCTGGAACATGTGCTAGAACATGCGCAGTACATCATCAGGGGGCAGTCTGTGAAAGTAAGGAAGATACCGCCTGCTCTCGACAGGAGGCTTAAGATGGTGGAACAGAAGCAGAGCAGCCCAAGGATAACCTCAGCTGCAAGGATGACAACGCTGGACTCTATGGACTAGTAAGTAGGTTCTCTTTATTTTCATAGGGGGACACTTATTAGAGGACACTTACTTAGCTTTGCATAGGTAGGGTGAAGTTACACTTACATCTCTCAAAAAATACCTGTACCTGTGAAATAGATAGTGGGTAATGACCGTTCCTGCCACCTGATGATCCTATGAAGAAGAATCTGAACATCTCTTTAGACGCCAACTCATCTGTGTCGATTCATGCTTCCCCACAGCATTCAGTATTCCTCCCGCTGACCCCACCATCACTACTTTATCCTCTAATTGTGTTCTTTTACAAGCATTTCTTTATTTATTTATATTAGAAGTGACAAAGCCCCTTTTAACCCCTTCCCGCTCGCCGTAAACATTTTATGATACTCCATTCTGAGGATTCATTTATAAACATCCCTATTCAGAATTGTTTGCTAGTTCTACTACAGTGATGGGTTTGTAAGATGCAGCAATCATCATTGTTTCCCAATCATGTTATCACTGATGATGTCATAGTCACCATGTGACATTATAGTAAGAAAAATCAAACAAACAAAAAAATTTAAGAAAAAAACAAAAGCAAACGGCATCTTCTCCTCGTGAAATATTGTTTATTCAAATAAAAGCTGAATAAAATCATACTCGCAAACGGTGTCTGTTTTAAGGGATTTCTGAACAACCTTTCAGACTGATATACAGAAATTGGCATTAGGCTGAACAATCAGACAACCAAATTTTGGACCAAAGCATTGATCTCGCTGACACAATTCAAGGGACCCTCTTCATCAGAGCAAGTGGTAAGTCTGTTACGGAACAGCAGCCCCCTTCTGCCATCTCAGTGATGTCCGTCTTTGAAGATTCCCTCCATGTGATGTTGTTAGACCCTCCACCAAGCGCTGACTGATTTCAAAAGAAGCAATTGACAGGCTATGGCTCTTCGTGGCATACTGTAAATAAAAGAAAAAAAGAAAAGACAACTACATTATTAAATTTAAAACGTTAAATTGTTAAAGTGAAACAATAATTTCTTTGCATTTTTTCCATTTGTTTGTTAATAAAACATCCGAGCAGATTATTATTAAACAATGTACCAAATTAAAAATATATATGCCACTTTTTTGGTAGGCAAAGTAGTCATATAGATTTATTCAAGTTAACCAGCGCTGCTAAATTTGGCTTGGGCATGTAAGCATCGATGAGCCCAACTCCCATTCACAAAATTGGTAAAGAACATCAATAATCTAAATTGCCTAATTTTTGTCTTTACAGGGTCCTTGGCAGAAATATGGGTAGAAATTGGTCCTTGGCAGAAATAATAGTCACATAGACAGAAGTCTGAGACGGCTTTTCACTTCTTCAGGCACAGGTTATCTGGATTTGTATCTGGAAAGGTAAGTACTCTACCACTTGCTTTCCCTTTTATGGGTCAAATGCAGCATGACAGTTGGGACTGGCAGAGGTGGGACTATAGGTTTGTTTAAGGAAAATAATAGATTTTCTATTTTCTTTTAAAATACACTAGATTTTTGTGTGTGTGTATAAGAAGTACTATCCTTGTCATACTCCTTACCGATATGTCCCTTGTAGTGGGGGGTGCTCGCAGTGACCGCGGATGGCGCCGCGAATGTCAGCAACTGTAGAAATGTCACCAGCACACCAATCCTTTTAAGATAGCAAAAGCTTCATTTATGGAAGTTTTTTGTCATATGACCAAACAAGCGCTTTGTCAATGCTAAAGCCTGATGAAGAGACCCAGTGCGGTCCCGAAAGCACTTGTTTGGTCATATGACAAAAAACTTCAATAAATGAAGCTTTTGCTGTCTTAAAAGGATTGGTGTGCTGGTGACATTTCTACAATTCCTGTGATTTCAAGTTCGCCCACCTGATAACCCAAACAGCCCACCTGAGGGTGACCCTGCAGAGCCCACCATAGAACCTCTATGGTGGGCTCTGCAGGGTCTCAGGTGGGCAGTCAAGCCCTCTTACCTGTCAGCCCCGATCCTCTGTCCACCTCCTTCTCCTCCGCGGTTGCTGGTGGGCCCTGCCTACTCTGTACTGGGCCACGCCTCCTCGATCGTCACCTCATCCATCAATTGGCCCTGCCTCCTCCATCGCTGCCAACAACAGGCCCACCCACCTCCTCCGAAGCTGATTATGTGAATAGCATCGCGTTTAGCTTCCTCACAGCCGCCAGTGACAGCCGGTGAGATGCCATCGTGACCCAGGCGGCCCGCACAGCATCAGGGGGATGTCCTAGCCGGGCCCCCCTGTACCCCGGGCCCCATAGTGACAGCCTGGTTCCACCACAATACAGCCATTGGCACCTGAGTTGCCAATTGTCAGGCCAGAATACCGGCATGTCACTAGAGAGCATGTATATATACATATATATTTTGAAATCATATTTGTACATAGGGGCATCCATCATGTTTCCTACTGTGAAATGATAGTTGTGCCTCGCCATTACTCTCTGTAAATTTAAGCCTAGTACAGACATCTGTCTGATTGAAATCAATGCATTTTTATTTTTGGACGTAATGTTGTCTCAGCAGTTGTTAATTGAGGAAGTGGAGCGATTAGAGTAATGCTGCTCTACTGGCTAATTTAGAAATAGTATATTGCTTATACAGTAATGGAAGTATGTGAAAGCCAGCGTGTAAAAATTTTGAAAGTCACAACAAAATTGGTTTAAGGCAAACTTTACAAAAAAAATATTAAATATGTGGTCCCAGACAATACACTGGTGTTGCTATGAAGTAATTGTGATATTTAACCCCCTTTTTGTCTTTAAAGAAGATTCATTTCTTTTGGCTTACGAGATATTACATACAGTATGCTCAGTCAATTAAATGTGTAAAATCATGACATTTTTACTCATTGGCATTTTTTATAAATAGGGTACATATCTGCAAAAAGTGGAGTTTTAACAATCAATACATTAGAGGTCCCCATGGATGCACATTCTGTTTTTCACTGACTGTCTATAATTACATGAGCTAAAGGATGGGCCTGGCTTAGCTAAATTAAAACAGGATCTATATGCGTATAGCAGTTTGTGATCTGCAGCAAATACATGAGTGCAGTACAGCAGAGAAATAATAATTTATGGTTCTTGGCAGTGACGGAGTGTATCTATTCCTCATATTTGATTATCTTTTTTTAAAGTTGGTTGGTAACATTGGATACTTTTAAAATAATGAATGCCTTTTATTCATTACATTGATTTGATGTAAAAATTACATCATCTTAGTGTATTTCTACTCTTTGCCGCCAAATTGGGATAATACCTCTTTTCTATTTGTTACATTTTTCTCAGTCACATAGATGAACTTATTTTATTAAATTGCTGCATGCACAATACATCTATTCTGATAGAAAAATGAATCTCTGTACTGAGTTTTCCTCTGGAGTGCAAAGGGGGCTGGGCAGGTTAATGTTTACCATAGTTAATTAAAGTGATTTTTAAATATATATA
>NW_017306592.1:1172687-1181376 GCF_000935625.1 Nanorana parkeri
TATATATATATATTTAGGGGAGACTGCATTTATGGCGAACTTTGGATTGTTTTTTTTATTTTTTTTATTCTTCAATTCCTTGTTGTCTTGTGGGTCCCTGCATCGCTCTCCCTTCTGCCCACTGCATGGTTGTCTCCATCAGCTGAGCAGCTGCTGTGGAGACACCCATGCATGTATGTTCCTGAACGTGCCTGCAGTAGCTGTGTGTGCCCCTCCTCTCGACTCAACAGGTTGATTGACGGCAGTATCCTCCCCCACAACCAGCAAGTTTGGGATGTAGGATTGCTTCGGGGACTGCCGATGACAAGCCATTTGTACACAAAACACAAAAACACTCAGTACCTTTTTGACTCCCCTGTCCCCCTCACACTTACTTGTCAGCACCACGCTGACAGGTTAGTGTGGGGACAGGGGAGTCAAAAAGATACTGAGTGTTTTTTACATGCATTAGGTTAAAAATGCCCAGCCTTTAGTAATACTTTAAATGTCTGTACTGTGCTGTCAGATCTCATTATCAATTGTAAACTAGATTTGCACAATTTCTGTCCTAACAAAGGGTTAAAGATCTAGAAGCATTGTATGTTAATGAGAGGAAACTCAGTCTGTTTCTTTCACTTGGAAATTGATAGAGAAGCTTACAAAGGCCAGCTACACAAAGACATCTAAAAGGTAAGAAATGTATATTTTTTACATTTATTTTTAAGTACGCTGTGTGAATAGGAACACTTAAACATATAGTGGGAGTCTCTCAAATTGACTGCAAAAGTGTAAATATAGTTTAGGTCTGGTGTGCCTGACTGTTCATTTTTAAATAAAAGCAATCACTAGTTCCCAGAAAGTGACAGGTTTAGGAACTAAACCATTATAGCCATGTCCAGCTCTCTGCTCATTTGGGAATCCTGCATCACTGTATTCTTCTACTCAGCCGTGAACCTTTGGGGACTGGGATCAGAGTGAAAACCTTTCCCCCTCCACATTGATGTGGCATATGAGTTCTGTGACTATGGCAGCATGGCATAAAACATCAGTAATGAGCAGAATGGGACAACAACCTAACAGGAGCTTCAGTAATACATTAAAGTCGACTTACAAGAGTTTTGATCCTAGTGTACTTGCCCTTTTTTGGTGTGGTTTCATAGAAACCTTTTAAATGTGTCATTCTCCTACTGTCTTCCATCCCAAAGGAAAACAGCAAGGACCATCTCCAACCCTCATTCCTGTAGCTGCTGATTCATACTCTGAATCTGTCTTTTTCTGTAATTATTCCATTTTATCCACTTGCATCAAACTGTAAGGTACAGTCAATTTGATAAACGGTAGACTAAAGCATTGCACTACGTGCTAAAGGGGGTCACAGTCTCTGCCGATGCCTGGTTAAGATATAATCTACCACAATTGTTCTTCCAAAAATTGAATGGTAGCTTCCACTATAATATCTATCATAGAACAAAACAATTTCAATTTTATAAAAAAATTATAATGTAATTTCAAAAGTTGTTTTCAATCTTGTTAAATCTGCAGCTTTCATTACTATAGTACCCAGTAATCCTTCCTTAAATGCCATTGTTTTGGCACTTTCTTTTACAAGGTGACAACTCCATGTCCCTGTCTCCCAGTTGTACCCCTTGTTTTCACACCCTGTCCCAAGTGGCTATGCTGAATTTAATTGCACAAGCATGTGCCGCCATCGGGAAACTTGCATTTTAAGGCTGTTCATCGTGCAAATTATGTATGTAGCGCTCAGTCCAAACGGGCTGTTGGCTGAACCTGGCCTTCCTAACTGATTAACTTCCCTGCAAGCTCAACAGCGTGGAAGTCAGTTAATCAGTTTCCACTGGTGGGATGGTAAGTACTTTAGGTTAGCTATAGTACTGTATACCCTAGACAAGTTAGGAGGACCAGGTTCAGTAGCTTTGGCAGAGAGGACACCCACTGATTTGCAGACTGCAGAAAAGAGAGAAAAAGTGCTTACAACCTTTACAGATAGGGAACCTTTAAGCTGACCTGGCATTCTGGGAATAGAGCTCCTGGCTGTAAGATAGATAAATCTGCTACTGACTCCTTGCAGATACATTTTATTTCAGTCAAAGCCCAAGCTTCTGCCCAGCTTCTCAGGTTCCTTATTCCGGCTAATATTCCTCCAAGGTATCTCAATCCCCAAGCTCCACATAATAGGTATAGAACCCAAGCCTCGGTCCAAGCACATGTTCACCCTCCTTAGGCAGCAGGGCTAGGTGGATCAGATATACAACTGTATCTCTCCCCCAAGCATGAGGCCCAGTGGAAGACTGGTTTTCCTAGGTCACTCCTGAATAATTATACCCTCTCCCAGCCTGCATTGCTGGCAATAAACCCCATAGGTTGATCAGGAAGGTGTAAATATTCCTAACTCTTATTAGTAAAGCCTCACAGACATTTGTCAGGGACAGCCCCCAGAAGCAAACAATGATTAGAGCTTAGAAGAGACTCAAGAAAACTGAACTATCAATCAGAATCAAGCTGACTACAGCCTGACAGCTACCAAAATTAAATAGATACTCTGGCCTAGAACAAGGTAGCTACATGTAGAATATCTTGAAGCAGGTGAAAAGGGAAGAAGCATAGGTTTTAAACGTTCCCCACTTTACTACAAAAAGTGTTTTTATTGCTGTTCCTGTCTGCAATGGAGAGATGCCCCATCACTTCCTGCCCCTCTAACACCTTGTCACCAAGGCAAGAGAGAAAGGAAAACTTACCCAGGGACACAGACAGCAATAGAAATCTAACAAAGGTTCTAACCCTTTCACACTGAAATAAAAAAAAAAAAAATTGCATATACCGAACAAGATTTTAGATTCAGTCTGCATCATAGAGAACAGCCTCAAAACCAGTTTTTATTAACACATTTCTTCTTGCACAACAATCAGGTACAACATCCTTTGCCTGGCTTCCCAACAATAAAGGTATTACTATGGAATTGTGCTATCAAGTATTTATATGTTCATACAAGATGTTCCACTCCACAGAAACTTGGAAAGGATGCTAGGAAATAATGTAAGAATTTATTGACATTGCCGAAGAGCTGAAAGTTATACTTAAAAAGTAGCTCAGTTACTGAAAATTGTGAAATAAAACTAATATAGAGCCTAGAGATATAAAAATTGGTAGGAGATGACAAACAAAAGTATGACTTATGATTTTCACAGAAATAATTAAAGCGGGCCTAAAATATAAAATTAATTTTAAAGCTCCTGCTCCCAATGATGGTCATGTTCTCTAAAAGTTAGGCCCCTTTCACGCTGACCACCATCCAGTCAGTTTTTCAAGCGGACCTGACCAGATGCCCAATGCTTGTCTATGGGCAGCCAGGTCTAAACAGATGGACGTCTGTTTACACCCGGTTAACCACGTCTCTGGCCAGGATGTTAAAAACACATGGAACAGATTTCCTTTTCGCCGGACCTGGTGGTGCCCCCTAGACCAACATGGGGTTCAGCAGGTTTAATTCTTTACTCTATTGCACAGCAGTGACTTCTGATGCACACTGCTATGATTAGGAGGGAACCTGTGCATTGATCCCTTCCTGATCAGACCGTGTGAAAGGGGTCTTAAAGGTACAATCCAAATACTTACCTGGCTGGGACCTGCAAAATACCTATCCAAATCCTCTAGGTTGCTGAATCCCTTCTGCTCCCTACCTTTTGCTGTGGACAAGTAGCTAGAATTGCAAGAGGCAAAGGCATTGAGGTGTCCCTTCTTCCTGGTTTTCTGGTTCTCTAACCACAAGCTTAGGCAGGAAATAGAAACAGAAGGGATCTAAGGGACCCGCATGGATCTACAGGGGAAACTGCATTGCAGTATTTGTGAAGTCAGAGCAGAGTGTAAAAACTACGTTTATTCAGGTTTGTGGTTATACAGTACATAGGGGTGAGCTTCAAGTTCAGGCTGACAGAGTTTGACCCAAACTCTAGCTGTGTGAGTTTCCTGTTTACATTCCAGCAGTGCCTGTCAGTTGTGATGCGGATCATGGCATACGGGTTGTTGTGCCTAATGTCAGCGGGTTGTCCCAGCACTGTTCATTGTGATCAAGGCTGGATCGAGGATTCAGAATGATCGAAGATGGATCCACATCACTGGACAACATGATTGAAAATGGATTTACATCATGGGACTTTCTTAATTAAAGGATTTTTTCATGGTATAATATATATATTTTTTACTATGTACAATTTTTATTTTGGTGAATGAGTAGCAATAGAGAGAGTAGTTCCCCTTAGTTATCCACATAGGGAGCCCCCTCATATTAGAGGGGACTTCCACACTCCTATAAGTCAGGGGTTCTTCCCCACAGACTGCCACATCCTCATAGAGACCGGATGTGGGGATGAGGTGCCTTGCATGGTGTTCCATGACTTCTTTTTGTATTCTATGTTTGGGCTTCCCCTTTGAAATCCATACCACACCCTCATCATAGATTAAGGTCTGGTATGGATTTTTAGGGGGACTGCACACACGCAGTGATTTTTTTTTCTGTTGGGTTACCCCCTAAAATCCATACCAGACCCTCCTGAAGGATAAGGGTCTGGTATGGGTTTTGGGAGGACAGACCCCAAACCAGTTATTTTCAAACAAAACACAGCGGCCGAGAAAGGTCATTTAGCAGCAAATGTTTTATTTTTTCCTTTCAAAATGCAACTTTTGCTGCAGTACATTGTACAGGTGCACCACTTAATGTGCAGGTTCAAGGCATCTCCCTAGTATCTATCATATTATTTGAAGAAAAATTTTAACAATGCCATTAGTAAAAAAATAAATAAATAACTTGCTCCCTGCTAAATGATATTTTCTTAAATGTATTTTGCATTGATACATGTTCCCCATAGCAGTGCCCAGCTACCCATGCCCCTTTTTCCCAAAAGCTTGAAAAATGGCCTTTAATGGGATTCAGGCTTCAAGGTTCAAGGTTTGCAAATCTTTTCAATTGTTCAGTGAATGTCCATTGATATAAATTTTGCTTGTTTTGCTCATTGCTAAATAAACACAATGAATTGACATCACAGATGTGCCCCCAGCGGGATTTGTGCGTGATCAAACAGATTCCTACGTCGTGTCCTTTGCCTTATTTTACATGTTCAAAAAATATGGTCGATTTGACCCCCTTAACTATTAGAAAATCGAACGGAAATTTTTTAAAATGTTACTGGTGTATGGGCAGTTTGACATTTTTTCTTTGCATTGATAACGATCTATTAACCTATTAACCCCTTTGTTAAAGGGCCGTAGTTCACGACTAACCTTCTTTCTATCTGCATCATATTTGGCGTTCTTCATTCTTTGTATTCTTGATTCATTTTACACCTTTCTTCACTTCGTTGCATCTGTCTGACTTTGCCCACTTGATCAAATTTGGCTTGCTGATATGGATGAGCAGTCAATCCTTGGAGCGGCTATGTCAACAGACTTACAACTGAAATGACTCTAACTGGATTGTAAGTGCTATCTATGCACAGAGTCCCCCAGTGCAGGTCACACAGAGCTCAGGAGAGAAGCGTTATAAACACATTGTCATTCAGTTTCAACACTGCAATAATGTATCTGGATTATTTAAAGCTGAGCTCCAGACAAACAGCTACGGATACAGTTGAAACTTAAACTGTTCTGTTAAAGGCTTTGTATTTTTGTCCATCTAGTCCTTTTTCACAGCCCTGCTACACAGCAGAACCAGATTGGTGGCCAGACTTTTCTCTACAATGCTTAAAGTGACACTAAACTCAGGAGTTGAATCTTAAAAATATATTCAAGAACCTTAACTATTAACAAAATGTATCTTATTTGTGTATCACTCGGCTGTAGATCCTCAAATCATCTCTGAATTGGTGCTGACACTGTCCTTCCTTCTGGAGGGGGGCTACTTTTGTTCCCCATGGTCCCTATGTGTGTTGTAAAGTAGTCACCGCTCAAAGCTCGCTCCCGTGGTGGACTACAATCTCAGGTTTAGTTTACTAATTTGAATTAACATTGTAGTCCATTACATGAGTGAGCTTGGAGCTCTTGGATTGTCACTTTAATAAATATGACCAAGCCACCTCCCTGTCCCAGCCTATGACGCGACAGTGAAGGAGCAGCAGAATTACCTTACTGGGTGGGTGACAGGTCTTTATGGAGACATCTAGGGAAATACAAAGAAAAACAGAGCGCCTCAATCGTGTAAAAGATCATTTATTCAAACGGCAACACAGCTGAAAATGTACTCACAAGAAGGATCGATCAATAAAAGCATGTAAGATGATGCAATGGGAATCACTTGCAGCGGGAGTCTCACAGATCAAACGTCGTCTGCCCCTGTGAGTTCGAACGGTCTACGCCTTTCAGGGGCACGCCCCCTTCATCAGAACATGAATGAATTCTTCGATATCCTGCTCTATTTAAATTAATCGTTAACCAATCATTGGGAAAGGTAACGTGGCAGTGTCAGGCCAATTGCCGGTATTTTCACTATGCGCTCTCACCTGTCTGACGGGAAAAACCGCCGTTACTGATGAGTAAAAACATTGGCATTATAGTTAAAATTATTGTATGATAATTCCTAAAATGAATTAATGGCAGTATATGTATATAAAAAAAGGATCATGTGATTAAGGAAATATAAAAGAATTTTAAAAGATTTTTAAAAGGATAACATTTCTCTAGATCGGGAGATCCGTGGATCTAATGGGAGCGGCTCTTAATAATCTTGATAGCAGCTATAAAGTGTGTGAACTTTTTAGAGTTTGTCACAATAGTTACAAATTCGTAGGTAAAAATTATTAACAACAAATGTAGCACTAAGGCAAATAGAAGAGCAACATTAAAATATATGACATATACATAATATCAAGCGGCAACAGTAAATTATATTAGATTAGACATTCAAACCGCAATGTTAAAAACAACGTGTAAATACCAAAAATGCTACAATCTATTATAGTACAGATTCTAGGGGTCTATTATATCCTGAATGTCTCCCCTGCCCTATGCTTCAGTCAAACAAGCATGGGACTGTGCTCAATTTATGTTTATGTGGCTTCTGAGCTTGGATTTTGATTGCTCTTAACCAGGAACCGCTCACAGCTGAATGCTTCCAGGTTCACACTGTGCAGAGACCATCAGGCAACTGACTGTGTTTGTTGTGGTCCTGGCTCTCCCACTCCTGGTCCTGTACAGGGGACCACAGGAGTCTCATTGGGTTTACCATCTATTCTAGGGGGTTTAGTTCACGCCTTGCAGGTCAATAGTGCTATCATAGAGAAAGTAGACTCTGAACCAGCCAGGTGGCACATCACAGTCCTATTGGTGCTGGTGGGATAATAAAAATGTTAAATGGGGATACATCTCCCGTTGCCCCTGTATCGACCCATGGGAGGCTATTTTTTAGCAGTATCGCATCTATACAAATATCTTGCACATATTTTCAGTAGAGACTGTCATTCTCTCCTGAAGAAGCAGACCAAGCCGTCTTAGACAATAAGTACTATCCTTGGCGCACTCCTTACCGATATGTCCTTTGTAGTGGGGGGTGCTCGCAGTGACTGCGGATGGCGCTGCGAATGTCAGCAAAATTGTAGAAATGTCACCAGCACACCAATCCTTTTAGGATAGCAAAAGCTTCATTTGTTATGTGACAAAAAAACTTCAATAAATTAAGATTTTGCTATCCTAAAAGGACTGGTGTGCTGGTGACATTTCTACAATCAAGCTGTCTTAGAAACGCATTCATGGTTGAATAATAATACAGTACAGTATATGATATGATAACAATAGACATATCAAATTATGAATTAATTGATGTACTTATTGTGTAAGGTGAGGGTGTAGGGAAAGGCTTAGCAATGGTGGATCATATACATTTTCCATTACGCATTGTATGTCAAATTTGAATGACTTCCTTTGTCTTTTAAATAAAATGTATTTTGAATAAAAATAGATTTTCTGAATTTTGAGTCCTGGGCTTTTAAAGTCCGAACAATTGCTTGAAGGTTATTTTTGAATACTTGGATGTGTTATATGTGTCCAGTCAAATGTATCATTGATATGTGCGTAGTACAACCAAGCACCCATTCTAGTTTGCGTCAGTCCATTGTGCCCCCCTAACCCTTTCTGCTAAAAAAGCTTCTATTTTGTTATTTTACAACAAAAGAACCTATATATCATCAACATAGGTTGCTTTGTGCTGTGTTTTGTTCTTGGCATTTTTATTATGTTTTACTAATTGTAACTGTACAATTCTAATAAAGGAAAAGTCCTGCAGTATCAAACCCATTTTATTCTCAATGGTAAAAGTAGCTCTTACTGCAGTGATAGACAATAGGGGAGTATATAATGCACCCGTATGATGGCTATATAGTCTGGCAATTGTTAAAAGTAAGTCATTTTGAAAATGTTTCTCCTATTCATTTATGCTGGAGAGCGCCTTCAGTGCCACAAAGGTTTGTTTGTCCCTACTAATTACAGATGCCCTTTGTTTATAAAAAATACTTCTGAATGAACAGTCTTCATGCCAGTGTACAAAACATATTTTTTCCTGCAAAGCTTTCTAATGTCTGCACACAGCTGGATGCTTTTGTCAATTCTAATTTTCTAATACAATGATAAAGTAATTGGAAAATTATTATGAATTATATGATATAAAGAAAATTTTAAATGATGTTGTTAAAAACATAAAGTATGTCGT
>NW_017306592.1:1181397-1208352 GCF_000935625.1 Nanorana parkeri
TATATATATATATATACATACATACATACACACACACACTCTGTCTGCCCCCCCAAAAAAGTCAAACACACTAATATTTCATTGCACCGCCTTTAGCTTTGATTACGGCATACATTCACTGTGGCAGTGGCGGAACTATCGCCATAGCGACCCCGGCTGCCACTATGGGGCCCGGGGCGCAGGGGGGCCCAGCCAGGACGAGGAAAAAAAGGGTCCCCCTGATGCTGTGCAGGCTGTCTGAGTAGCTATGGCATCGCAGGCTTCTGACTGTCACTTGCGGCTGTGAAGAGGAACGTGCCGCTGTCCAGATCACTGATCTGTTCAGTGGCATGTTCCTCCTCACGGCTGCTGCTGAGCCAGTAACAGCCAGCAGCTATGGTGGAGGCGTTTGGGGCCCGCAGGTGGCAGCGGAGGAGGAGGCGGGGCCCGAAGGTGGTGGAGGAGGAGGTAGCACCAGGCCTAGTAGAGGAGGAGGAGGAGGTGGTGTCTGCCAGCGACCGAGGAGGAGGCGGAGCCTGGCTGTGGAGTAGGCTGACGGGGGATAAGGGCTGACAGGTAAGAGGTGTGCAGGGGTGTGACCAGCCCACCAAAGGCCCTGCAGAGCCCACCATAGAGAGCCTATGGTGGGCTTTGCAGGGTCACTCTCAGGTGGGCTGTATAGGATCTCAGGTGAGCTCTGCAAGGGTCATAACTATAAATAACAGGTCCCAGTGGCAGAACTATCACCATAGCGACCCAGGCGGCCTCTATGGGGCACGGGGCACACGGGAGCCCGGCCAGGACGAGGAACAAAGGGGTCCCCCTGATGCTGTGCGAGCCACCTGGGTTGCTATGGCATCTCAGGCTGCTGGCTGTCACTAGCGGCTGTGAGGAGGAACGCGCCACTCATGCAAAATTTTACTATGGGGCCCTGTGATTTCTAGTTACGCCCCTGCACTGTGGCATTGTTTCGATAAGCTTATGCAATATAACAGCATTTATTTCCGTCCAGAGTTGCATTCATTTTTCACCAAGATCTTGTAGTGATGATGGGAGAGTAGGACCACTGTGGAAAGTCTTCTCCAACATATCCCAAAGATTCTCAATGGGGTTCAGGTCTGGACTCTGTGGTGGCCAATCCATGTGTGACAATGATGTCTTATGTTCCCTGATCCACTCTCTAACAATCTGAGCCCGATGAATCCTGACATTGTCACCTTGGAATATGCCCAATGTGTCATCATTTTTTTGGGAACATAACATTAGCACCATCCCTTCCCTCAAGTAGCTTACAATCTAAGGTTACTATCTCACATACATACAGGGCCAATTTAGACTGGAGCTAATTAACCTTACAGCATGTCTTTGAAGTGTGGAAGAAAACCAAAGCATCCTAAGAAAACCCACCCAAACACAGGGAGAACATGCAAACTCCATGCAGATAGTGTCCTGGCCAAACCTGTATTCGAACCAAGGACCTTTGTGGTGCAGGACACTAACAAGAAAGTGATTGTTATATTATGATGTTATATTATGATGTCAAACTGTCTCGAGAAATCATTTGATTTAATATTAATAGTTGTATAATTTAACTTGGAAGAAGTAATTTGATACATTTACTCATCACAGCTGCTAAACTCTTGCTACTTAGACACTGGAACCCACCAAGAAAGCTTTGTTTGACAGTATAGAATAAAGAATCTATTTTGTTTGAAACATATTATATTTTTGATTGTATTTCATTTATAGCACTGTAACAGTATATAGTAATTTTCATATGGAAAACAATGCACTGGAGCTGATTTACTAAAGGCTAATAGGTAGTTCACTATGCAGGGGAAGTTTCCCTTGGCTTAGGGAATGAGTTGAAGCTCTGCTGACTTCCATTCCCCAAATATGTGCAAGCCAAAAAAATCACAATATATAAAAAATAATATTATCCACTGTCATAATTGTTAAATAATTATTGAAGGATAGTAATTGGAACATTTTGATCCAGGTTGTTGGTCCAAGTGTCTTTAACCACTTTCTGTCCGGCGCAATTTCTTAATTTTTGCACACACACGATAAAATCTAAATTTTTGGCTAGAAAACAGCTTTATACCACCAAACAATTATATTTTTCTGAAAGCAAAGGTCCTGTAGAAAAAAAAATGCCAGTTGCAATTTTTCATGTTGCACTATATTTGTGCAAATGATTATCAAACCAGTATTTTGAGGATAAAATACACTAAAATATATGTTAGTGCACAGAGCAAAAAAAAGAAGAAAAGTGGGGCTTTTCAGGTGTCATTCTAGGCATGGAACACATATATTGCACATTTGGCTGTTAAAAATTAATTTAATTTGTACAAATAATATAAATAAATAAATACATTACACACCCATATCATCTTCCTATACATAATATAGTCTAAAATTCTAGGCATCGGAATTGCAATAATCATTCAAAAATATTACTTATATTCATTTTAGATTCATCATGTATTGTCATATTGTTACAAAGTCTTGTATCGATATACTGTGAGTCCAATCTTCTATGCGTTTCACTAAAAAGCTTCCCCAGGAAGATAGGAGGCTGCCTTTGTAGCTGGGTCTTAGTGGTAACTCAGTCCATATCTCCAACAGAACAGAACCATCGCCCAGATGACATAGGGAGTGAGGGGCTAGATCAGGAGCTACGGCAAAAGAGGCTGGTTTCCATCCCTCCATAATCGAAATTGACTGCTTTACTAGACATTCCGGGAGCACCTCTCCCGCCGAGCTCCAGGCCCCCATTCACTCCACTCTACTTTTAGTGAACAAAAACAGAATATAATACCCCTTTTTTGGTCAAATATAAAAGATGCGAACAATTATGGTACTCAAAAGTGTCCATAGGGAACATTTTAAAATCCTTAACTGCTCATTAGTTTAGAGTTAACAGCAAATTATGTACCTAGAACTATTGCTCTCACTCCAACATTCGCGGTGATACCTTACGTGTGGCACAATCCTCGTTTACGTACACGTACATGAGCAATCTCAGGCTGCTACAAGTGATCTGCAGCCATGATCTTGGGAGAGCCACTTCAGGACCAGCACGTTTATGTACGTCCGGCAGTCCTGAAGTTGTTAAAGAGTCTAGTCTCAACCTGTGTAACCTCAGGATCCACATTTGTTCTTGGTCATTAGGTCGCACTGCAATGGAATGCACAGCATTGCGGCACCGCGCGTTCCGGTGCGAGTGTACGAACTGTGGGTAGGAGGTGAGTTTGGAGAACCATTCAAATGAATGGCAATGCAACACGCAATTGCATGGTACAGTGTGTTAATCGCATAGGACTGTATGATTAATGCACTGTATTAGTGTGAACGGGCCCTCAAAAACACTGACACGCATATACACAGCCACATACACAATCTCACATACTAGCAGGCATTCTAACACACATACACACTCCAAAAGAATTGTAATAAAAAAAAAAAAAAAATTAAGGTCCACCCATTCTCCCTACCTTACAAGGACTGGAGTGTATCCCCAGCCTGGGGTCCAGTGTGGGCCGCTGTGCTGTGACGGAGCTCCATCCATATGTGCATTGCTTGTACAGCTCCCTTGCGTGCCCTATAGAGGCGCTGAAAGCCAGAATGTGATGTCACTCCGGTCCAGGCACCTCTACAGGACACGTGAGGGAGCTGTAAGGATGGAGCTCCCTCGCTGCCATAGCCCCATCCTATCGCACCTTAAGCTGACACTCAGCACCGGGCAGCATATTTTGAATGGCTGCTTGGCGTGAGAACTGACAGTGCTGTTCTAGGGGGAGGCAGAGGAGCCTCTCACCTAGAAAAGTGGAAGGCACACGGCGACCCACTGAACAAGGGGTCGCTACCCACTTTTGGGTCACGACCCACCAGTCGAGAACCAAGGGTCTAGAAGGAATACACTCCCCATAGGCACAAGGAGTTGGTTAAACTTCATTGGGCATTTGTCTTTTTAAAACCTAATTATTTTCATATAAATCATACAGTAGCAAAATAATATAAACACTTATTTATTGTGTTAGTATCAGTTTCCAATTTAAATTCACCAGACAGATACATCACTCTCCATCTGCACATATAATAAGCAGGGAAACAATAGGCTTGTGAGTATCTTGTCACTGTTTTATGTTACACTATTTACGCCAAACAATAGAGGGCAGGTGAAATGAAGCATTCAGCTTAATAAATGTAGCCACCTGGTCATTACTTCTTATTTAATTAGAATCAAGGCTAAATATACATGACTTAATTAACTTAGAATAGAGTCATTCTGCACACATTTGAGAGCAAGAAATGCAGTCATTGTGATAATTCAAATCAATTCTGCATTTGATCCATACAATACTCCATTGAATTCCATTTGCGTGACAGAATGACACAGTCCCAAGGGCATGTTATTCTATCGCTAGAAAACCTATTGTTGACACTATAAAGGGCTGCTCATCCAGGATGGTGGTATGAAACATCTTGTCTGCTCATGTCACATAATTGTGATCTGAATTTCGCAATGTCATTAAATCCCTATTGTTTAAAGTGGACCTGTCAGAAAACATTTCTAAATGGGCATTAATATGACATGATGAATAATTGCTGAGATGCAGTATACAGTTACTGTCACGCATAACTCGCTTGAGAAATGTTAACCCTGTGAAATGTCACATGTAAGGTAACCTGGTGATTTTGTGCTTAAAGTTGAATTCCAAACACTTAAACTTTTATTTGAATATACTCCCCAATAGCCGCACAAGATAATGACATTTTTGTGAATACCAAATACCTTTGAAAACCTAATTATTACCTTGTAAATGTTGTGGTGACATCATCACTGTGCAGTGCATAGCCTGTGCAGAGATCAGAGCTGTGGTAGGGATCCAGAAGGCCCCACCCACTACAGGCTGCCTGTACAGGAAGGGGCGGAGACAAGACCTGTCACAATGAGAGAGAGCAGCATTTTAATGACCCGTGTGATTACGTCTGGACACTCAACGGCGGAGGTAGTCAATGTAATGGCGGGGTTCAGTTACGACTCCTTCCTTCACACTCCATATAGTGTTTAATGGAGGGTTTGGAGTCAGTTACATCATCCCCCATCACTTGGGCAACCTATAGTGTTGGTATGTATAAGAGAGTGAGGGCAGGTGTGTACAACATGCGTCTCTGGTTAACCCCACACAAGTTAGTGTGAACTGAGTTCTGCAGATCCCTGAGTCCTGTTAGCTTTCACAGCACAGCAAGGTATCACTACACAGATCACACAACGTCACTTCCACAGGGTTCAGACAATAGTCATGAGTTAGAGGTAATGACCAGATCAAGTCCCAGGAATCCAACTAGGCAACCCACCTCAGTAATTAAGTGAGCACTCCCCAGGTTCAGGTTATAACCTAACAGGCACAGACATAGCTCCCTCAGGAGTCAACAGCATAGAACAGGTTAACAGTCAGTTGCAGGAGAGTCAAGGCAGAACTTGGCTGTAACAACACTCCCCTCTTGTACATTCAGTCCTCCAGCTCAGCAGTACATTTAAGCCATCACAGATCTCCCAGGATAAGCAATACTGGTCTGTGGCAGCAAGTCCCCTCAATACAGGGTGGTTGCTTAAGCTACTTGCAGTTGTGGGGTTCTCTGTTGGGTCTCATGGTGCAGGATGCTGTAGGTAGTAACTCCTATGAGATGTTCGGCGTGCACGGTTCACAAGGGTCGGACGCCGAACAAACAAATCTGCTCCCTTAAATCCCTCCTCGCCGAGCGTGAATGGGAGGAGCTGGCTGCCGTCCTGGACGGCCCTGAATGGGAGGAGCTGGCTGCCGACCTGGACGGCCCTGAATGGGAGGAGCTGGCTGCCGTCCTGGACGGCCCTGAATGGGAGGAGCTGGCTGCCAACCTGGACGGCCCTGAATGGGAGGAGCTGGCTGCCGTCCTGGACGGCCCTGAATGGGAGGAGCTGGGTGCCGTCCTGGACGGCCCTGAAGGGGATGAGCCCGAAGCCGAGCTGGCTGTGCGCGGCCCCGCCACCCAGCGCTGGTCCGTGGACGGGTAAGTCTGTTACAAGCAGTGACCAGTCTTTAATTATAGTGTAGCATCCCTGTGACCCGTGGAGGACCCCCAAAAGGCAGGGAGGGCTAATATTTCACTTTTAATGGTGGATCCTTAGCTGGGTTGAGGGATGCAATCAGTAAACTGGGCACTAGTCACTTTAAGTGCTTTTTAGATGCTTTATTATAGAAGAGCCAAACTGGAAGAGAAAATAAACTCCACACTTACCAATCCCTTCCCGCTTCCACAGTGTAGAAATACTTTACTTGTACAGAGGATGACACTGTGTAACAGAGCAATAACTAAATAGTGCTTGAGATCTTCCCTGGGAGAGACACCAGACTTGTTCCTGAGTTCCATGCCATTCTGGCCTTCCTGGCACTTCCAGCAGTCATAGGGCTCCTTTGGTTCTCCTTCTCAGATATTTCCAGACCCTCGCTGGGTCCACATCTGGTTTCCTGCAGGCTTGAGGCCTAGTCAGCTTCTCCAACCTTGTACATCCCACCCCCAGGCAAGGCCCTGGTGTTGAACTGCCCTGAGTATGGCAACTTCTGAGTATTTATGCACTCTCCCAGCATGCACCACTGGCCATAGAAGTCATAGTGATTGGCTGGTGACTCACTAATGGCTGGAATAATTGAGGGAGCAACGTGTCCCCAGGCTCAGAATGACAGTCATACTGAGCCTGATGAAGTGGACTCTGCGTGGCCCCAAAATGTTACTTCAATGTGAAAACATGCATCAATAAAGGATGATCACATTACCATTTTGTCTGGTGTGCTGGTGACACTTTGCTCCCTCATTGATTCCAGTGATGCCATCCACAGTAATTTCAACACTAATCTCTTGGGGTTTTCGGTAAGGAGTGCAGGGGGACACCTATAGGATTCACTAATGGCTGTAGACACTCGTAATGTTCCTCTATTGCAGGGGTAGCCAAACTCCGGCCCTCCAGCTGTGGTGGAACTACAAATCCCATGAGGCATTGCAAGATTCTCACAGCCACAGACATGACTCCAGGAGAGAGATGCCTCATGGGATTTGTAGTTTCACCACAGCTGGAGGGCCGGAGTTTTGCTACCCCTGCTCTATTGGCTGCCCCAGTCTGCGGCAGGGTCACACCCCACTGACAGGTAGGTGCAATCAATAGCAGAACACCTAGAAATAACCAAACGATACAATCAGCCAGATTGATTACAGTGCTAGCATCACTAAATTTGAATAGCTACTCCACTGAGGGTGAAAGGGGCTACAATAGAAAGCTTCATGTTTCACACTGGATTACTGCACAGATCTGGAAGAAACACACAAAGCTCAGCTTTAAAGTACATTTCTAACGAAAACCTTTTTTATGGTTTTGAATAGAGTAGGTAAGGTTTGAACCTCCGTCAAGTTTTTATTGCTGCCTGTGTACCTACTGAGAAGATTAACTTTCTCCATTTGTCCTATTGACCACTGTCACCAGGAGAGAAAGAGATAGGAAATGTCATATTTTACAAGTCTTCCAGTGGGGAAACCTGTCCTGGTGACAACTGTCTAAGAGTGCATTTCCTCTCGTTTTGGAGAGATATTCTCTTACTTTCTGATGACACTGGACATCAGAAAGTAAGTTTTGGCAATTCTATCCAAAATGAAAACAAGGCTATAGATACACTTTAATACTCCTGCCTTGCAGTGCTTCAGTTCCCCTGGGGACACCATCAAAGAGTGTCTTTCAACTCGTGTGGGTAGTCGTCAGAATGCAGGAGCAACTATGAGAGTCTTTGCTGAATCCCAAACTAAGTGAATACACCAAGCATACGCAGTTGTATTGACAAAGTAAGAAGAGATACATATATGGACAGACCATCCACATCAATTTGAAGCATACACATGATGACCTGGAAATTGAGTGCATGACCCTTAGCATTTATGTTACTTTATTTTTATGTTAAGCATCCATTAAAGTGACATTAAACCCTCAGATTTTTTAACATAAACCAATACTGTAATGTGTGCCTTACTGTAATCCATGGTAGTTTCCCTTCTCTTTGCTGCAGATCATTTTGGTGAGCAGATAATTTATATAACTGACTTTTCTAATGGCCATAATTACAGGGTCTCCCCAGGGCACAGCAAAAGCAAATGTAGTACCGCCCTGACCCCAAAGATATGTTTGGGACCCCAGAGGAAGTGTGGGCTAGCATTTACCTCAGGGGTAATCTTTGGCTGGCTGTGGGGTGCAAATGTAAGCTGGGCACCAGTTAGTTTAGGGTGTTTTAAAGAATGTATTATTTTATTACGTCACGTAGGAGAGAGAGAGATAAGGGCTATATACACTCAGGACAAGTGCAGACTCCGGACTCCATATCCACTTCCCAGCTATGCAGTGCAGTGTGCCTTTAGGTCAACAACCAAGCCTCAGTTGGTTAGTAGATTTCTTCCAGTGGTCTCCCAAGAGAGTTACCAGACCCTTGTGAGGGTCCAGCTTCTACTCAGACTTCCTTCCAGCAGAGTCACTCTCCCCGGCACTCCATCTTGGCCCAGCTTGCTCCCTCACAGGCAGGATAGCTTCAGGCCCCAACTCCAAGTCTGCATTTGCAAGCACGTGGAGGTATTCCCTAAGTAGCAGGCCTAGCTACACCGGATTTGGCAATATCAGGCAGAAGTCCAGCGGGGAGGGAGGCTCACAAGGTCAGCCCCAAATATTTTTGCCCTTCCCTACAATGCATAACTGGAAATAATCCTTCTAGCGATTAGCCAGGGAGATAAATATTCATACAGTGGCTTAGTGGTTATCACTTCTGCCTTGCAGCAGTGGGGGTCCCTGGTTTGAATCCCAGTCAAGACACTATCTTCAAGGAGTTTGCATGTTCTCCCTTTGCTTGCATGGACCTGATAGGGCAGGGACCTTAGATTGTAAGCTCCTTGAGGGCAGGGGCTGATGTTAATGTACAGTATGTAACAGCTCTGCATAAATTGTTGGCTCTATATAAATACTTATAATAATAACTCAGCATTATTGGATCTTCTTGTTTTATTGCCAGGGTCACACCCTAGCAGCAGGTTGTAGCAAATGATAACACTGGACTTAGTGGAGATCAAATGAGCATAGCACTATGAATTTGGCTAAGACTGTTTATTTCAGAAGTCATCCCACTTAGGGCAAGGTGGCTACCCAAGTAAGTAGGGACAAAGGGCAAGGAAACCCACCTTCCCCAAGATGCTGGCAATTATTTATGTATGTTTTCCCTGCGTATGCATGGATTCTCCTTCATGTCATCTGGTTTCCTCCTACACTTCTAAAACATATTGGTAAAATTAATTGTCATCTGTCAAAACCATGAACTGAAACATGGACATAGAAAGGACACCCAAGCACCCTATTTAGCTTTTCCACTGTTGCATTATATACCTTCTTTAGTAGAACATTCATCTTGGTTCAGTTTTATTCCTTAAGAGGTATGCACTCAGAATTCTGATTATATGGTTTCAAGCTATAGGCACACTTTCAGTAGTTTGTAACTGTCAGAAACCTTTTCGTGTTCTTGCTTCTCAATCTCAGCAGAATTACACAGTGTTAATATGAAATCTGAGAGCCTCTTGACTAGTCATTCAATTTCTTTCACAATGGAGACTAATCAGGATGATGCAATGAAGGTACAAAAGGAGGTATTAAAATGCATTAAAATCTTTCCCTATACTTCAGCGGTTCTCTCCATCACCTACCTCAAATAAACAGGCATAGCATAAATGCATTAATATATTGCTTGGTCTGTATGTCAAAGTCAACATTAAACTCCTGTGAGCAGTTCATATTTTCATAAGTGGTAAAGCTTTTGGTCTATTATTAATGCTGCTACACTCACTATGCATTTTGGTGCTAAACAGATTGTCATTCAATTACCCAAAATAAATTTATGCCAAATGGCTATGCCCAGCTTAGTTGCCAAGGGTATATTTCAGACAGGAGTTAGAAAATGAAGCCCTAAACATGTTTATGCACACAATTTTAAAAAAGGCCATGCGACTAATTGTAATTTAAAGATTAACACACATATTTAAAAGCTATATTATAGAAATTACATATATATAGAAGCTAAAAAAAAGTATATATTTTTGTCCCCCCACCCAGTGTACTACATATAGTATTGCTCATTGTTTCAAAGGGATAATCTAATAGTGAGTTAGCTTTACTTAACTCACGGTCCCAAATGCCAGTTGTGGTATTGATGACCGGTCCCATTAAGCCTGTTTCTTTGCTAATCACAAACTGGTCGTGTTACTGCCGCTCTTTGCCACATTACCATACACAGTGCAGGATCAGCAGCCATTGTACATGGTAATGTTGCAGTGCCTGTCCAAATTCCAGGGTGGAGGAAAAAAGACTGGAGGGCAAGCCGGGGGTGTGGGGACCACATCTATACTGCTTGGACAAAAAAAAAGTCACCACCTGGATTTAGCTAAGCAAATAGGTAAGAGCTATAGGGGTTGCTTCATTTGGTCAGATCTAAGTTCAGACCTTAACCCCATTGAGAATTTTTGGGGTGTGCTAGAGAAGACTTTACTCAGTGGTCCAACTCTCCCATCATCACTACAAGATCTTGGTGAAAAGTTAATGCAACTCTGGATAAAAATAAATGTTGTAACATTGCGTAAGTTTATCAAAACGATGCCACAGCAAATGTGTGCTGTAATCAAAGCTAAAAGCGGTCCAATTAAATATTGTGTGATTTTTTTGGCCAAGCAGTGTATAATTTATTGGGTACCTAGAGATCTGATGTAAACTACACAAATCAATAATATTTTATTCAAAACAGTTAAGTAACTCAGCAGCTCCAATGGCTCCGAGACACACTGATGGTGTGCTACTCCCTATTACTTTTTTAAATATTTTTATTTTAAATTATGTTAAATGCTGAAAGTAACAAAGGATTCACTCCTGTTGTAGCAAGGGGGGAAAAGACTCCAGAAAGTGGAGGAACAGAACTGGAATATATGAATAATGGCACAGCCCACCAGACTCCATCATTAACCAAAATATTTGGGGGACTGACCATAAACTCACTCATCAATAAATACACTAAAGTGTTCCAAAAATAGGCAGAACTGAAAAGTGGAAATAGTAGTGCACATTTATGTGAACATTCAGTGTGGTTGGGTGTTATGACCACCTTCTCATGTCTATGACTACCCTTAAGCTGAACAAACTTCTTTATTTTTTCTAGTTTAACCTGAGGACTGAAGGAGACGAAATTGCTTGATCTCCCCATCCAAGCTAAACAAGGTGGATGGAGGAATCACCCTATGCTGCTCCCTCTTCTGGCTATATTGTTTATGAAGAAATTTCCCTCTGCCAGCTACTGTATTCAAGCAGCCACAGGAGCGTGGCTACTTGAATACCAGAATAGAAACTGCAGCTGACTGGTTACAGTCACTGTTCAGTTGACAATTTTCCACCCGCCTCCTTTTTCAATAGAACTTTGTCCAGCTAGGTGGCCACTCTTGGCTCAAATTCAGGCTGACAGGAAATGTGAGTGGTGTATGGCTAGCTTTAGAATTGTGTGTCACGCTTTGTCAGAAGCATGAGGTGTAGATGGCTGGGGGTTGATCTGGAGGCCATGGTCCCCCAAGTCATGCTATCACTGTATCTTATTATTCACTAACCAGAGACCTCAACCTCTACTTTGCATGTTTTTATTGAATCTCATTATTATTGTCTTTTTACACCAGGAAACTTGGATGTCTGACAGCCTGCATAACAGAGAGCATGGAAGTCAAGTTCGTGAAAGTAGGTATAACTAATAGGGCAATGCCACGGCTGGCGCTCGTGCAGAAGAGCTTTCTTGGCCAAACCTCTTAGTTCTAAGTAAACCGGAAGTCAGGCAGTTGGAGAACTCGAGGGGTTGGAGCTATCGATAGAACACCGGCTGTTACACATACAACCGATCAGCGGCTCTATAGCCGTCCGATCGCTTGTATGTGCTGCCTGTGCAGGGGTCCCTAGCTGACAATAGGGGTCTTAGGGACCCCTAATGTCCCCATAAAGAGGACCTGTCAGTGTGCCGTGTTTTAACACATAGGGGGATTGTTATCCCCCTATGTGATAGCATTAACGTTAAGTGTAATTAAAAAAATGTAAAAAAAATAAATAAAAGTCACATATAAAGATATGTAAAAAAAAAAAAATGTTTTAAGTCCACCACCCCCACGTGTATGCATATATAAAAGTAAATGTGCGTAAATGTTCGCCAACGCACGAAAGCGACAATTGCGATACACATGTTACATATCGCTGTGAACGTCAGAGTGAGAGCAATAATTTTAGGGCCATCAATCACTGATAACACTAAACTGATGAGTGGTAAAAGCTTTTAAAGCGTTGCCTGTGGCCAATTTTGGGTATTGTCCTTTTTGAGGTTTCACGCGTGTGCAATTTTAAGGCTTGACATGTTTGGTGTCTTTTTACCCGACGTGACCTCGTATTTTATATTTTACCAAAACATTGGGTAATAAATGTTTTATAATTTAATATAGGGGGAACAGTTTCTTTTCTTTTTTTAATTTTCAGGAATTTTTCCTTAATATAGTAAAAAATAAACACCCCAGTGGTGATTAAATACCACCAAAAGAAATTAATTTCAGTACAGCGTTGCATGACGGAATAAATGTCAGTCAAAGTACTGCAGCGCTGAATACTGACAAATGGTCTGGAAAAGAAGGGGGTTTAAAACCCCGGTCAGCAAGTGGTTAACTAAAATGATTGTATTTGTTTGAAATGGTGTTATGTTACAATACTATTTTAGATATACGGTATATGATGCTTAGTAAAGTTCTTCTGTTAAGGCTCTTTGCCAAAAATCAATGCTTTGAACTGAGAACGGTCAACCCATTGCATCCACATAACAAAGTATGGTATAAAATAGTAGTTTATTTTGTTGGAGGTGATCTGGTGTTACTGTTTGACGTTGCAATACAAATGTCACTGGCTTACTTCAGGGACAAATAAGAGGTGAAAAATGGTCAGAAAATGTGACAATGCAGTACATTTATCTTCACCCCAGTTAGGCTTTGGGCCATAGATAATGGAATATAAAAGGCAAGCAGACAGGATGTGGCTTCTGCTAGGAGGGATGGGACAGAGCTGTGATTTCAA
This sequence comes from Nanorana parkeri, assembly GCF_000935625.1. Classification (NCBI taxonomy): domain Eukaryota; kingdom Metazoa; phylum Chordata; class Amphibia; order Anura; family Dicroglossidae; genus Nanorana; species Nanorana parkeri. The sequence goes on from NW_017306592.1 coordinate 1,194,569, forward strand.
TCATTGCTTTAGTATCTCCTCAAGCTTAATTCAGAGAGAAGATCCAAAATGAAACCTGAAGTAAAAATGGTATTAAAAAAAAGGTACAAAGAAGCTTCAAGTCTTACCGAAAGATTTAGGGTGATGTTTTTGGATAGTTAAAGTTAATTTGTTTTTGGACAGTTAAAGAAGATTTGTGCCTAGCAATATGTCAGGAACATATTAGATATCTGTTCTTGCACTGGCTTTTTATTTGCATGAGTTCATTATATTTGTACTTTGTAAGTCAGAAATAGGCTCTAGACAAGGTTGCAGCTTTGACCCTCCCCAATCCCTTTAATTAACATAAAAAAGAAACACATTAGGCATAGAGAAGCCATAATGTCTGCATTGTCTGTACTGGCATGGCCCAATCCATCAGACACCAACTGCCTATGAGTGCTTCCTCCTTGGTGAAGTAACAGGCAAGTTTGACCAATGGCACAATCCTCCTAGTCTGCTACAGGTTGTAGCTGGGCCCCTGGACTTTCACAGGGTCTTAGGTCTCGTTCACACCTAGGCGTATTGCATATGCACGTCTGTCGCGCGGTTTTTTACCGTGATGCGCGGTAAAAAAGTTGCGTGACCGTCGCGCGTTTCCGAAGGCTACTTGGCTGTATCCCAATGGAAACGCGCAACAAAACGGCCCAAAGTAGTACATGTACCTTTTCAGGCGTGGGCCGTTTTGTAGCGCGTTAGGGACGGGCGGAAATACGCCAAGGTGGGAACGAGACCATTGAATACAATGGGATTTATATTTTTGAGCGTTTTGTAGAGCGTTCGTCGAGCGTAGAACGCGCTACAAAACGTTCAGGTGTGAACGAGTGCTTAGGCTTCTGCTTAGGTTGTCTTGTGCATGATCCAGCTCTGTCGCAATGCTGTCTATAGTTCCTGTCTCACGTTTCAAGATTACTTCCACTTAGAAAGCTATTATCATCTTTTTTTAAATTAAATTAAACAAGCAAGCTCCAATGTGTGTGGACACAATGCAGTAGTCTGGATTTCTATTCCATAAAGTCCAATCGAACCTTCAGTTTAAATCGACTAAACACATTCCTGATAATTTAACACATGTGTATTACAAATGGTTACAAAAGTAATACAATTGGTTTATTTTAGAAAGCAGCCACAGGCTAAGTAGAACATCGTGGCCCCTATGAAAATACTGTAGGGAAGGACCCTTGCCCTCTGTGCAGCAGCAGTAGTCTCTATGCAGAGGTTTGACATCCCCTCTGCTAAGACCTATAGCTTTCCAATCAGCAAAGCTCACACTGCCTGCTGTTTGAAAAATCTAGCTCAGAAATGGGCATGTTGGTAATCTGCAGAGAGGCCACTGCTTCCATGAAGAAAGTATGTGTCCATCTCTATGCAATGCTGGCAAGGGACAAAAAAGCCACCGATAAATGGTCCAAAACGACTAAGACTTTCCAGAGAAAGATTTACTTACTGCAGACACTCTTAGAAGAGCTTATCTACCCATCTGAAAAGTAGGGCAAAGAGACATTGGATACATTAACTAAACCAGAACTTTATTTTTATTTTTGAACAGGGTAAGGAATGGTTAAATCTCTGTCAGTTTTTTGGGGGGTAAGGGATTTCTCTTCACTTACTGTCTTAGACACAACAGCAAGTTAGAGGAAGTCTCTCCAAAATGAAATCCCCTTTTAGATCATTGTCACCAGAAAAGGTGGAAGATTTATTCCGGCTTCCTGTTGTGGTGACAACTCGCAGTTCTGCATTTTTCTTCACCTTCCGTCTCTCTGACAATGGCCACCAGGACAAATAATAAGGACAAATCTCCCTAATGGAGTCACAGGCACAGCAAGGAAAACCTGGCACATGCAATAAGCATTACCAACTCTATCCATAAGTAAGAAAAGAAGCTGTATGCTAGGCTTTAGATACACTTTAAAAAGTGCCAACACCTGGCAGTTTCATAAATGAAGAGGATGAAGGATAAAAAGGTAAAAAAAGACAAACCTGCAAAACTTAAAGAATGTCATATTACAAAGCTGACCTAAATACAAATAGCATGCACCACTGGAAGCCTCTCTCTTGAGTGTCAGTGTAGGATGGCATCATCTTTAAAGGAGATAGGGAAGTCAAACCTGAATCACTACGAAGGGATCAAATTTAGAAATTGCATTTCACAAGGCTGGAGATGAACACTTATACTATACATATGATTGTGTTTGTCATCTTAGAATGAATGACCAAGTGAAACTCTGGATAGCAAAATGTGACATGGTACTATGACAAAAAAGTATGATCTTCAGGTTTGGGTTGCCCATAAGTTCAACCTGAACCCTAGTTGTTCACGGACCACCGCACCTCCGTCCATGTCCCTGTAAACATGTGATGTTATGCTGGTGGTTGACCATGAGCTCGACGTGAACCCAAGTTGTTCACAGACCTCCGCACCTCTGTCTACGTGCCTGTAAACCACGGATGTTATTCTGGTAAAACAGGACAGAAATGACAAAAAACAATGACTCAATAGACACACCATGAAAGAACATAAGAAAGATGCCTGCTGCTGTCAGAATACAAAGGCCGCCAGGAGAAATTCCTCACTTCATGCCTTTCGCATGGGTGGGGAAAATAAGTGATGTTTCTTAAAGCAGATTTAAGCAAAAACTTTTCTTTTAGTTTTAGAAAGAGCATGGGAGGGTTAAAACCCTGCCATCTGTGTCACATTGGGCAGATTTCACTTCACTTCCTGTTCAAAAGCCAGAACAGGCAGTGGGAGGAAATCCTTTCAAAGTGAGGAAAATCCCTGGTGGTCAACAGGGTCACCAGAAACAGTGTCCCCGTTTGAGGATTTCCCATCTATGTGTTTTGATGATAACCCAAACATTTTTGGGGGTGGTTTACTTTCACTTTTCAAAGAGAATCTCGCTAACGAAGACACATACATCAAAGGAGAAGTATTGGGAGAGTAAAATGTACTCTTCCCATTACTTAGAACTGGCAGATGTAACACGTCGGTATTATAGATCGAGAGCTGAGCAATCACAAACCACTGGTCGCTGAGCTCACAGTCTTCTCCCTGCAGAGAGCGGTAACTCTGAGTCACCCCCCCCCACCCCCCTGCAGGGATCCCACTCCCTCTCCATTCCTCCAATGCTCATTGGAGGAACAGATGGGGGAGGGGTGGGCACAGCTGTCTTTGGCTCTTGAGATGAAGAGCCAGCTGTCAATCAGAGAGTTGGGTGGATTCTGACAATATTGTTGGGATCTTTCCCAGCTGCAGCACCTCAGCACCTCTCTTCACTGTCAGCAAATAGTGGGCAGTAGCCCATTAGATGCTGACTTTGGGTCACAGAAGTACATTAGTAAATCTACTCCTGTTACCCAAAAGAGGACTAAAGCCGAAAAAAAACCATTTGGTTATAGTTCTTTTTTTGCTAAAAACCTGACAGGTGTTCTAATCCAATTTGCTTCATCCAAAACTAAGAAAACATGTTTGGCTTCAGTTATTATTATTATTTTTATACAGGATTTATATAGCACCAATAGTTTGCACAGCGCTTTACAATATAAGGAAGACATTACAGTCACAATACAATTCAAGACAAGATGGTAAGGAGGGCCCTGCACTTTAAGGTGTATGGCCCACTTTACTCCCCCCATTCCATTCTAAGGTCTATGCTTTCTTTATCTGGCTATATCTGTATCACCTCTTTTATTGCCCTGTTTGTATTTCGGTGTCTTTTTTTCCCTAGAGATTGTTGTTCTTAACATTTTGCTAGTACTGCTTGGACTGAGAAAAAGAGAACACGCCGAAAGCCTGTCCTGAAAACTTAGCTGTTAGCACAAATAAAAAAGTATCACGGACACTACTTAATTGTTCTTTTGCAACTGCTGTAATACAGCTACAATCACGTCTGTCTATCCAAAACTAAAAAAAAAAAAAACAGCTTTGGCTGGAATCTCACTTGAAATAAAATCAGTCACAGCTGGTCTTTCTGCAAGAATCTGAACACTGAATCTTAAAATATCATTCTGAAGGCTTATGCATGAGAAATTTATATTTCCCCCCTTGTTTAGTCTTTTCAGAGTAAGAGGCTCCTTGAGAACTGACAGTTACTACCCTGTCAACGTTCCAGCTCCTAAGTAACCATAACAGTGTCAGACTCAATGTCAGTTGTTTGCAGTCTTTTTAAATCAGAAATAAACTCTAAAGAATTTGCTAGAAGGTTGAGTTTTTTTTGGCAGAAGAGTTTTTGCATGTCTCTACTTCCAAAAGACATTTCTTTTGTGTTCAATGCCTGTAGCTTATGCAAAGTGCAGTGCACACTCATGGCCAACTTACAGATGCAAAGAATGGAGCTGGGTGCTGTAATGTAACTCAGGCATGCATGCATTGGAGTTATATCATTGCTGAGGGCCTGATGGCCAAAGAGATAAGACACAGGGTAAGATAAAGCTATGGAGAAGATGGCGGCAGAGCGTTAATAGGGATCACAGAGCAGTCAGCACTGGAAGAGCAAAATCTCAGAGGTAAGTCTGCCATAATGGGTGTTTGGCAAAAGCTGCACTGCTCCATTCATGCTACAGTTCCACTTTACCTATGGGGATCGGTCATGTAATACTGTTGTAGCACTCACCCCCTAAGGAGACACTGGAATAAATGGGTCTTCTGTCTCACTTCTGTGATAGACCTCTTATAATGGATCCACAGCACACCAGCACACCTTGTGAGATTTTGTACCACTGCAGGGGGAAGCTGGACAGAGCTGTAACAGCGCCTTCCTGGCCTCCGTACTCAGAGGAAACGTTGTGATATCACTCATGACGTCACTATGCTCCTGATGTAAACACTATGCAAGAAAATAGGTTTTACTTTCACGTCTACCATGAACTTCTATGGAGCAATCTGTAGAAGCTTAGAAGGCCCAGGAATGTCAGCTTCTGGGCCTAATGCAGGACCCCATCAGTCACAGACAGCTAGCATTTCAAGCGCTAGTGGAGGGGAGAGCCCACAGGAGCCGCTGAGACTGGCCACTATTTGAACACGGTGCTGGGACTAATAGCCCCTATCCCATGTCATTTTAAAACAATGGCTGGGACTTAGGTGGTTAAATATAAATATTCCATTACTTGCATAAGCTTCATCATGACTGGCTCTCTTTAAAAGCAACTTGCCACCAAAACAATGCTTGGACACGTAGCACCAATTAGATAATACACCAATTTTACATTTGGATGGTGAATGTCTGCATCAATGTTACATTATAATGCAAAATCCACTTTGAATAATTGTCTCCATTGTCCATGTCCAGAGTAATGTGGTGAACTTCTGATGCACTGCAGATTTCTGCTGTGTAGTTAGAAATTTAAGAATGATATTTGTTCCATCCTTAACTATTCACTATGAGCATGATATTGTCACTCAGCTCCATTGCTGCAGGCTGGTATCTCTGGGAAGGTGAGGGACACTCTTTATACATTAAAAACATTTAAAAAGTCCACAAAATGGAAGATGGGTCAATGGGATCAGGGAAGTCGATCAGTGAACTGCATACAGAATGGATTTTTTATAGTGAGCGGCACCATAAATGACATTTTCTTCAGTTCACAAAGCTGGTTTTATTTGTACTGTAGTCATTTTTTATCTCATGATCATTTTGGCATTGGGTATGTTCAACGACAAATAAATATCAGATGTGTCTAAAATAAATTAAATATAACTGCTAAAAATCTTATTATCTCACAAAATCTTATTTTCTCACAAATTTTATGAGGTATTGTATCTCCTTTTCCTGTTCTCTTCAATAGACACCTCTCGGATATTCACAGTTTTAGCCAGCCTGAATGCAACTCTGTCACTGAAAGAAATAAAAACACCTCCTGTAAAAGAAGACACTACTTACCCGTCTTCATAGAATATTCGCCCAGTCTCTGAGCATAGCATTTCGAAAGATCTTCCCATTCCAAACACTACTGGCTTTGTTGGATACGTGACCCCCTACCATGCGCTGTGGTTTCTACCTACAGTCGCTATGTCACCACATAACACATGGATGGCCAGGAGGAACCACAGGGTACAGTGGGGTGTGTGCAAGGTGGTGTTTTGCAATCAAAAAGGGGCAGGTCTGCTTTCTTTCATACGTTAAAGTCTTTCTCAAGGAAAGAAAATAACATTTCTCTTGCAGTGGGGCTCACCCAGCACTGCAACAGATAACTACTTGTTAATGTCTAGGGGAGTGGAGTTAAGGAGTTTTACTTATCTGATCCGTGCTCCTGCAGACTGCAGGACCAGCACCTGCAGCCTCTTCCTTCTATTCCTGCTATGGTGGTTGGAGGCCGGCTGATGTCATCATGTATACTGCATGGCCCATAGCCCAGCAGTATACTTGATGACACCAAAATACAGTCCAAAAACTGAAGCATAGGAAAGAAGAAGTGAGCACCAACTGCTGGGGGGAATGGGGATCAGGTAAGTCAAAGTCCTTTGCTCAGGTACCCTAGACTGTATGAATGAGCAGTTATCTGCGGGAGACAAACCAACTTCAAGAAGAGGTTTTTTAAAATTGCATTGCCAGCCCATTAGAAAAATAAAGGTTTGCCTTAAAGAGGTGCACCTAAATGCACGATAACATAATGCATTAATGCACATGTGTTAATATAATGCATACGTTTGAATGGGCCCACGTTTTGTGTTAACATATCCTATCTGGAGTGTCTTGATGTCATTGCTATGACATACTGATAAAACATACAAAGCTATGTCTGTGAAGGTTCTCATTCATCCAGGTCATAGTATATCTGTAAAAAATAAGTCAAGGCAACTGGACTTGTTGTATTTTTCTTGAAGACATTTCACTGGTCATCCAACCAATTTCTCAATTCAAAATGACTTGTACAAAAGAGCTATGCCTCCATAAATTAAAAAAAACACATGCATATAAAAAACATGCTAGAAAGGCTTTCTAAAAGATTGGTCACCTTCTTACTTAGCTGTTCTGGATTGATGAAGGACTGATGTCTGGTAAAGCTGAACTCCAGGCAAATCAAATCTTAACCCTTGTAGTGGGTCTACCTCGCACTGAAAGAGTTAAGTGCTCGTTTTGGCAAAGGAGCTAAAATAAAAAAAATGAATAAAAAAAGGTCTAACTCACACAAACAACATTCCTGGCTTGCTCTTAGACCCATTTATCGATCCTCTCTCCCCCTCCATCTAACCGTATACAGTGTATAGGACATGAGGATGCTAAAGGACATTCCATCACTGTAGACTGCAGGGAGCGGTATAGGAGCCAGCCGAGATCGTGGTACAGGTGAGTATGACTTTGTTATTTTAGCTCCCTACACAAAGCGAGCACTTAAACCTTGCAGTGCGGGGGTATCTCTTTGTATTTATGCAAATTATTCAGGAGAATCAGTGGATGTTATCCGGAGTCCGGTGGCCTGGGCTGTATACAAAAAAGTGGACTGGCCCACAGGGGGACAAGGGAACCCCTGGTGGGCCCCCAGTATATAGGGCAAAACATTATTAAAAGCACCTGGGGGGACCTGTCCGGGCCCCAGGTATATAAGGCAAAATGCGTTGAAAACCACTGGAAGGGCCTGCTAGGATTCCAAGCATATAGGACAAAAATGCATTGAAAAGTAGTTGGGGGGGGGGGGGGGCCTGGGCTCTATGGGCGCCAAGTATATGAGACAAACATGCATAACAAGGCACCTTGCAGATCGCGGTTAGGGTGAGTATAACTTTGTTATTTTAGCTCTCTGCACAAAACGAGCATTCAAGGGTTAAGATTTGTTTTGCCCGGAGTTCTGCTTTAAAGCTTGCAGTTCACAATTGGCATTTGGCTCATTTAAAATTACATTTCAGCTCTGACTAGGATATTTTTATGTCCATGGAAATTGAAATTGGAGGGTGGAAGGGTTGCATCATCCTATAAGCACTGCAGTGAAAAGTGCGGCACACCTTATCTGTGGTCAACATGGTTAAATATGAATGATTAAAGCGGTGTGGGTTAGCCATCATCAGCATGTGTTAAGTCACAAGGCCATTTTTTAATATGATTGCGGTTTTAACATGGAATTGTGTGCTACAGGTACATTTACTGGTTGTACATAATTTATTGTTTAATGTATTTACTTTAAAGCAGGTTGTACAATGTTGTTCTCTCTTTCTCCCTGAGCTTTAAACACCTGTTCAAATGATGTTAACTGAATGGCAGCACTCGTGGCATATATTGCTTAGCAACTGAGACCTACAAATCTAGCATGTCAGCAACATTTGGCCCAGAATAATTTTGGCTGCTTTGGGCAGCCGTAGGGAAAAAGCCGCTGCTGCAGGAAGACAGTTACTTGGCTCGGACCGATAACTGATCCAGAGGAAGAGAAAGACTTTGTGATGCAGATATAGGATGGCACAGCATGAGAGGGAATGAGTGGGAGATAGATGGCTGGAGCTGCTGCCAGGATTATAGAAGTGGGTCTAGGAGACGGCTGACAGAACTGATCGGCTGGACTGGGGAGACGGGAGAATAAACAAGGAAAACTCTAATAATACTGATCTACTGATGCATCAGGAACAGGCTGCAGAAAGTGTGCAGAAGATTCACACAGTAGGGGAGCGCTTTCTATTTATGCAAATGAAAATCAGGAGGACCAGTGGATAAGTTATCCGGAGTCCAGTGGCCTGGGCTGTATACACAAAAGTGGACCGGCCCACAGGGGGACAAGGGAACCCCCGGTGGGCCCCCAGTATAGGGCAAACGTGTATTAAAAGCACCTAGAATATCTAGTGAGTATATGATAGTGTATCTGTGAGTATTATGAAATAAATGTTAAGTCATATCATACACTGCCTTGCCAAAAAAAGTCACCACCTGGATTTAGCTAAGCAAATTGTTAAGAGCTATAGGGGTTGCTTCAGGTGGTGAGATCTAGGATCAGCAATGTTATGTTCCAAAAAATGAGGTCAGTTGTCTACCTGAATATACTGAGTGACCAAGTTTTTCCATCACTGGATTTTTTCTTCCCTGATGGCACATTGGGCATATTTCAAGATAGTAATACCAGGATTCATTGGGCTCAAAAAGTGGTTCAGGGAGCATGAGACATCATTGTCACACATGGATTGGCCACCACAGAGTCCAGACCTTAACCTCATTGAGAATCTTTGGGGTGTGCTGGAGAAGACTTTACGCAGTGGGCTGACTACAAGATCTTGGTGAAAAATGAATGCAACTCTGGATGGAAATAAACGTTGTGACATTGCAAAAGTTTATCAAGACGATGCAACTGCGAATGTGTGCCGCAATCAAAGCTAAAAGCAGTCCAACGAAATATCAGTGTGTGACTTTTTTTATTCTTTATTTTTTGGTGATGATTATTGCAAAGGGAATAGGGGGCACAAAATCCTGAACACGTGCAATGGAACATCACTGCTAAGCTCTTTGGAAAGAATAGCGTCATGTTGAAATGAGGAGATGAGAAATTGTTCCTGGGGGTGTCCTTTGGATGAAAGGTATGTCATTGTATGTGACACAATGCAGATGCTTTTGCCGGTTGGTGACAGATTATATACAGTGACATTAGTTGTTGTGACAATTGGTGACAATCAGAAACAGACTACATATGGTGATGTTACTCAGCGATATAGTTGGTGATAAAATGACATCAGTAAGTAAGGCAGTGAAAGAGTACATAAAGGGACATTAGTTGGTGTGATAGTCCGTGATTATACATCGTAACATCAGTCAATGTAAAATATGAAGACTATACTGTATATAGTCTGTGATAGATTATACATAGTAATATTAGTCAATGTAGTATTTGAAGACTGTATACAGTGTAGCCCATAAGAGTTTATACAACCCCAATTCGAAAAAAGTTGGGACGCTGTATAAAATCTACATAAAAACAGAATGCAATGAATTGCAAATCTCATGAACCTGTATTTTATTCACAATAGAAAATAGAAAACATATCAAATGTTTAAACTGAGAAAATTGAACATTTTGGGAAAAAAATATTTTATGTTTGAACTTAATGGCAGCAACACGTCTCAAAAAATTTGGGACAGGGCCATGTTTACCACGGTGTAACATCTCCTCTTCTTTGAACAACACTCTGTAAATGTCTGGGAACTGAGAAGACCAGTTGCTGGAGTTTTGGGAGAGGAATATACAATTCTTGGCTGATGTAGGATTCTCATAATCTCCGTACAGGAGAAATACCTTATGCACCACCTAAAACCAAACATCACAAACCTCAATCAGAACACGGGATAATACAAACTAAGGGAAAAATATGTATAAATACTGAGATTGTATACTACATACAGCCTCCACCCTCTCTATCCAGCAGGGGGAGTAATTACCTGAACCACAATATCTAACTAGGCTTCATCAGAACCTCTGCATCTGTGCTGAAGGTTCGGGCAAGCCACTGGAGGAAAACTGGGGTCATATCCCTCTATGTACTCTTGAGGCCCCAGGTGTGACAAAAGGACGGGATCGGGTGGCTGGAATTTTCCAGTCCCCAATACTTCATCTTTTCTGACCCTCCTGACATCTCCTGTACCTCCCGTGCTGACCGTGCTTGGTGAGTACCTCATAAGTATACTTTATGGACTGATCACCTATATTAATATGTGCAATAGATCACGTATCCAAGTTTGACACTACCCCCGTCCCTCTGTATGATATATGTCTGTAATGTATACAGTCCCATTATAATTAATTACATGTACAAATAAGGGAATTTTTTATCTGTTATGGCTAGATCAATTTACACAAGTCCCCTAAGGAAGCCTCTGGCGAAACGCATCGGGACAAACCAAGATAAACTACTACCTTGGCTAACTATATTTATGGTTTACTATGATTATGAAGACTATGATGTGATAACTCTGATTGTATCAAGATATACTTGAAATCACATAAAAAATATATGCACGTGTATGTTCATGCGGGATACATAGGATACATGAAAAGTACTGGATTTTAATGTATATTTATAAATTCTGTTTATTTAATAAAATTGCAAATTGCAAACTATTTTAGTTAACTATTCAGTCTTGGTCATTCACATCTCTCCGCAAACCCTATATATTTTCTTGTGGTAATTGATGTAGGATTCTAACTGCTCAACAGTCCTGGGTCTTCTTTGTCGTATTTTTAATTTCAGAATCTTCTAACTCTATGGGCTCTTCTACTATGAAGCCATGCTGTTGTCAAAGAGGCAGTGTGTGCTTTAGCATTGCACTGATGACATATAAAAGGCCTTCCCGGAAAAAGACATCTTCTGGATGGGAGCATATGCTGCTCTAAACTTGGATATATCTTTCAGCTTTGATGGGATCTTTCCAGATGTGCAAGCTGCCCATTCCATACTCAAGATACAGGCTTTTGAACTGAGCGCTGATAACAATCCGGAAAGTCCCTATCCTCTATAGTCCGGAGGACACTATGCTTCATCACTCAGCGCACGGCGTACCCAAAGAGGAAGTCTGAGTGACGAAACTAGTCGGCGGCCGGAGCATATGGACATCACAACTCGCAGAGCAGCATGTTTCAGCTGAGTGTGTTTTATTAACCACCTGCTGTCCGGCCGTTGTAATTAAATGGCCGGACAGCGGCTTTTTGAATTCTGGTGGGCGGTTTTAAACGTCCCATCCCGCTCCTCGCTTGTGCCCGCGGCTGGGCGGCGCACACGAACGGGAAATCGTCTTTGAATGTAAACAGCCAGCGATGGCTGTTTACATACAAGCGTTCGGGCATCTGTAGAGACGCCCGATTGCTTGTAATCTGCGCCCCCTCCGTTGTAGCTGCTGCTGGCGATCCCGGGCTCCGCTGTTCCCGGTGTGAGCCCGGGACCAGCACTGCAGCTCTGTGACCAGAGATCAAACAGAGATCAGTACACAAGCTCTGTTTGATCTCCTCCTCCTCGTCGGAATGCATGAAGTGATGTGTATTACATCACTTCCGCATTCCTCTGTCACTCTCCGGTACAGAAACCGGAGAGAGAAGCTGGTGAAGCAGATCTCTGCTTCATCAGCTTCTCTGGGGGTCCCTAGGTGTCATTAGGGGTCTTAAAGACCCCTGATGTCTCCATAAAGAGGACCTGTCACTGCCAATTGGCTATCACATAGGGAGCTTGTTAGCAATAAAGTTAAGTGAAAAAAAAAGGTTTAAAAAAATGAGTTACAAAAATAAAATTAACAGTCACGTATCAAAGCAATAAAAATTAAATTAAATTAAAATCGCGAACATCGCAGTGAGAGCAATAATTCTAGGGCCATCAATCACTGATAACACTAAACTGATGAGCGGTAAAAGCTTTTAAAGCGTCGCCTATGGCCAATTTTGGGTATGGTAGTTTTTTGCGATTTAGCGGGTGCGCGCAACCCCGTCTTTTATATTTCACAAAAAAATTGGGTAATAATAAATGTTTTGTAACATAACGTAGGGAGAACAGGTTTTTTTCAAAATTTTCGGTACTTTTTTCATTATATAGTGGAAAAAAAAACCTGTGGTGGTGATTAAATACCACCAAAAGAAAGCTCTGTCTGTCCCCAAAAAATTGTATAAAATTCATTTCAGTACAGCTGGAATAAATGTCAGTCAAAGTACTGCAGCGCCGAATACTGAAAAATGGCCTGGACAGGAAGGGGGTATAAACACTCTGGTCAGCAAGTGGTTAAGCGCAAAGTTTTTACTGATTTTGTAAGTGCAATAGATCTTTTTTTTACTAATACATCTTTTATTAAAATACTGCACAATGGAAAGCACTTTTTTTTAATCTCCATGAGCTATCGGTGACCAATTTCAATAAGAGGAAAGCAGTAAGCTGCACGAAGGATATATTGCTACAAAGGATCATGGAGGATCTGATAGAGGCGATTTGGGAAAATTTGTAATCGGCAACCTGGACAGATACACCACGGATGAAAGAGAGGAGTAATTAAGCGATCTTTGGTCAGCCCGTAAAAAGGTGACCACAAACAGCTGGTGAGTGCACATTTCAGGCATTTTATATCACAAGATCAAGATCAAGATGAAGATCAAGGAGATTGCCATATAATACTGGCCACTAGGCTAGATTGGAAACTATCACTAGGACTCTTTATTGGACATTTGTTTTGATCTTGTTTATATATACACATATATGCATTTATACTATTTAACTGAATGGGAAGGCTTTGTTTTCACATTTGTATAACTATGTTGCATTAGTGATTTTGGATCTAGGAGGAGGGATGCACACACATGCTAAACACTATGGGGTAAGTGTTTTTCCCCATAGTTCTCCTCAGGGTCACGGCAGGACATAAACTAGCATCCTCCTGTGACCCAAAGCTCAGTATATCGCGAGCTACAGCTCGCGGTATACTGAGACCGCCGCAGCCGGGATGGATCCCGCCCTTACTGTCGAGATCCACCCACTCACCTCATAGTTCTCCTTTAATGGATGAATGGAAAAACAGAAAGGAGTTTTTTATTTTATTTATTTTAGCGGTCACTTGGTTCACGATATTGGGAATAAGGTTTTCACAATTTTGTTCAGCACAACAGCGTATTATACATTTACATAGCGCAGTGGTTTTATTATTACATAGTTATAAACAGTACAGCACTGTTTCATTGGTAAACACTATACCATCATAAGTAAATGTAAAGTATATATGAATGGAAAACAGAAAAAGCACATTGCAAGAAAGGAAATAATATTTCTCTACATACACACATTGCTTACATAAAAGGTCATTCAAAAAATAAATGTATTGTACCTCTTTAGGTTCC
>NW_017306592.1:1208377-1213132 GCF_000935625.1 Nanorana parkeri
GGTAGGAGTCAAATAAGCACCACTTTTATGAGTACACTGTACAGTATACTTAGTGTGTATCTATGTAAAATACTGGATCGACATGTATAAACATATGACTGCATCCAGTAGTCCTGTATATGCATAGATTGGCTGCATCAATATCATACCATAATCCACATATCACTTCCTCTACCACAATGACTAAATGCAAGAGCACATATTCTAGAACTACTGTTCATCAGATGCCTATTGTTGAAAACAATTGTATCCTTCTTATCAAAGGTAGGTGATCAGCCATATATTCACAGATAATCTTTGGTGATACTTAACATACATCAGCTCAGGATATTAACCATCCTGAGCTGATGTATATATTGTGAACGGAAATGAAATGTATCATTTCAAAGTCATCAGTATTGATCAACTGCAACATTAATACTCCCGTATTATCTAAACTATGAATTCTTTTGTTGTAAAAGGAATGTTATTAATTTTAATGAACATTTAATCCTTATGACAAGTATACTTGAAGTTATCATATATTTCCACATAGAAACATTTCCTTGAGTCCATCACCAGCCACATTTTGCAGATATTTTGCCATACGGATTTATTGTTGAGCCAAATGTATAACATTCTATTGATGATATGTATTTGGCCAATAATCAAATTAATATTTTAGACAATACAGGGGTATCAGTGTTTCAATTGATCAATATTGGTGACCTTAGTACAAAATGTTTTGAATCACCACTTGAACAAGGACACCACACCCTAATATAGGTATACAACAAAAAATAGAAATAGATGGGGCTTTAAAGGTGTAAAAAAAAAATGCAATAAGGGATAATACAACATAATAATGACAAAATCACATATAATAAAATAACATTTATTATTAAAAGATTTCATGATCCACATAACATTAATTATATAAACCCACTAATATCCAGGATCCAACAGCATAAAACCTCCCTGGACTCTGTACATTGTACATGATACAAACATGATTGATACAATGAACTTATTTTAACATCAATTTCCTTATAATAAATATTTAATAAATATGGGATAATTTTATAAATAGTCATAATCAAAGTAAGATATTCTGTAAGTCTGTACTGCGTCCAGCCTTTTATGCATTTCGCGGAAGCTTCATCAGGAAGTCGGAGGTAACCAATCAGTATATTAATATTTAAATCATAATTGACCAACCACTGACAAAATTTAACAATTAAATACATACATAAATACCATAAGTGGGACATTAGTGATGAGTGGATCCGCACTTCCGGGGAGTCATCCCCAGAAACGGTCAAGGGCAACAGAGAGGATAGAGAGAAAACGACGGCGATCAGATATGAGAAGCGCACTATCTGCCTCAGGATACCTATAAACATATATAAATATTGTAATATAATATAACATTAGGATGCAGCCAGGTGTGAGTATATAATATTAATACTAGAAACCAACCCAAATTATTCTGGCAGCCTCTAAGGCAGTCAATAGGAAAAACCAATGTAAACCCAAGTAAAATATATTGATGACATAATTAGATATCATATCCCTCCAAAAAAAAAAAAAAATTAGGAACATCATGTTCAGTCTCAAAGACTCAGACTCTAACATGAAAAATATTTGTGTCCCCATCCAGGGCATGATCAATCTCAATGTATCCTGAAAGAAGCAATAAATTGAACTCTGTATCATCTAAAGTATCCAGTCAGTATCCAGTCCCGTATTATCTAAAATATGAATTATTTTGTTGTAAAAGGAATGTTATTAATTTTAATGAACATTTAATCCTTATGACAAGTATACTTGAAGTTATCATATATTTCCACATAGAAACATTTCCTTGAGTCCATCACCAGCCACATTTTGCAGATATTTTGCCATACGGATTTATTGTTCACCCAAATGTATAACATTCCATTGATGATATGCATTTGGCCAATAAACAAATTAATATTTTAGACAATACAGGGGTATCAGTGTTTCAATTGATCAATATTGGTGACCTTATCTGAAAGATAGTTAATATCCTGAACTGATGTATGTTTAATATCACCAAGGAATATCTGTGAATATATGGCTGATCCTCTACCTTTGATAAGAGGGATCCAATTGTTTTCAACAATAGGATCTGATGAACAGTAGTTCTAGAACATGTGTCATTATGGGAGATGATTTGATATGTGGATTATGGTGTTTAATTGATGCAGCCCAGCTATGCATATACAGGACTACTAGGTGTAGCCATATCATCTTACATTTTGATCCAGTCTTTTACATAGATACTCACTCAAGTATTCTCAAAGGACTAAGGCCACCTACCTTCTCTCACAGTTAGTAATTTATATGTCTAGTTGGAATTACCTTGAGAGATTTCTTTATGCTAATGGGGACTCTAGCAAGGTGGTGTTTTTATTGGGAATTTAAAAAAAGATAGATTTGAAAAAGTGACAAATAAGCTATTTACTTTGCAAATTAATTTGCACTTTGCATGGGGAAGTTTCCTTTAGCTTGGTTAATGGGGTGAAATATTCACTTTGCAAAGCATACCCAATTGTGAGCAAGGTAAATATAAACATATAAAATAACACTTTATTATTTGTGCTTGCACATGATTGGGTGAAGGAAGTCAGAAGAATCTTACCTCATTCACTAAACTTAAATCTATGACCAAATGCAATAGCATAAGGCAAGGTCCCAACACAACTTATTTTTGTGACTTCTGTTGAACAATTTGTGGACATTGCCTTTCAGTTTTAAAATTTCTAGACAACATAACCAGAGCTAGAGAGTAACATGGAATTTCAAACTCATGAACAAAACTATCTGCAAAAAAAATCAGTTTTCTTGTTCAGATAACTATTACACCAGGGTTGTACCATTTTTATATTTACTAGGCTCTTTGCCTTTTTTTTAGAGCCCTTTCTGGGCCATTGCTTACTATCTTTTTTTGAGACAGGGATGATGTCCCTGACTTAAGAGTCCCCGCATAGAGAGCAACTTAAAGACCAGCAATTGGAACTGGATGCCTTCACTCACAAAGAGGCTGCACTGGACTGAAAGAAAAGGGCCTCTTGTTTTAATAATTTTAGATTATAGACATTTTAAACCCAAACTCTTGGCAGATATAAAAGACACAGATTATTGTAGCTCTGTAATTAATAATACATTGAGGGGAATATGTGAAAACTGGAGCAGATAGAATCTGGAGAAGTTGTCCATTGTAACCAATCAGCTTTTCCTTTCATTATCAAAGCTGAACAAATTGAAGAGAGAAGCTGGTTACTATGGGCAATTACTCCAGATTCATAAACCCCCCTACTATTATTTATGTTATATACAAGCAGTACCTGAATTTTACCTGTACATAGCTGGAGTGTGAAAGGAAGAAGCAGCACACGGAGCCAATCAGTTCTGATGTGCTGATGAGAAGCATTCTGATAGGAGGCAGAATCAGAGTGACAGAGAGATGAGCCCATCACTGAGCTGGTATTCCTTTTAATGTCCAATCACAGACTGGGGGTGGGTCCAGCAATACCTGGGCTCATAAGTGCGTTGAATGAAGCTGGCAATTAGAGTGAGGTCAACTAGCACCAGCAAAAAAGTACTGAGGGGGAGATCTCTGGGCTTAAGCTGAATATTGCACCAAAAGCTGGTTTCTTACTTTATCTTATAATGGGTTGTTTGGTTTAATCTTGTTATTTGTGGCTAGGGTTCTGCTTTAAGGGCTCATTCAGACGAGTGTGCACGCTCAAAAAATGACTTGATCCCAGAAAGGACAGGTGCCGCCGGTAATTTCATGCATCAGCCTGTTCTGGCTGCACCCAATTACACAAGTTCCAGAGAGGTCCCCACCGCACGCATCTTTATGTTTATGCTGTATTGAATTAGACATGGCGGGAATGTGACGTCACTGTGACGTCAAGGGGGTGATTTTGATTGGTTTGCACTTGTTATGGATTGCACTTGTTATGGATTGTAACACATTGTCATGCCTGATGAAGGGACCCTGAGTGGCCCAGAAACGTTGCTTTGTGACGAGATGTGTGTACAATAATAAAATGACCACTTGTTGAAGATTTTACTTTGGTGTGCATATATACATCAAGAAATTAAACCCCTGCAACATCAAGAAGTCTCAACATTGCAGAAGAGTTCCCCTTTAATATCTGGACATCTGTGCAAGCTTGCTTGAAGGAGAGGCCTTCAGACCATTTTGCTTATTGAACTTTGGACTTTGTCAAAACTCCTAAAACCAGGACTGTTAAGTATTCTCCTTAAAATTGTTTTATTTCTTTATTAATAAATCAAAATTTTTCAGTATAAACAAACGAAAAATTATAATACAGAACAAGGTATTGAGTACATAGAATGACATTATCAGCCGATATATACATCAAGATCAGCGTTTCACATCAGATGAATCCGTAAAAGACCTGACTATGACTATGAGACATAGTAGGCAGGATCCAGGTACCCTGAGGGAGTCAATCATGTATCACATAAGTCATGGCATGTCCTTAAAAAAAAGAATAAAAAAAACAAAAAGTCGGCAGATATACAGTATACGATAATGAATCGGTTGAAAAATGGTAAGTGGAATTGTTATAATCAGTGATGAGCAGTCCAATGTGAACCGCCCAAGGGATCTTCCAGTACCAGGGAAGGATAAACCAAAAAGGATAAAAGAAAAAAGAGGAGAAGGATAGAAAAAGAGAGAGAGGAGAAAACATTTTATAAAAAAAAGGGGGGGGG
>NW_017306592.1:1213263-1234735 GCF_000935625.1 Nanorana parkeri
GAAGTGGGGAAGTGGGGCGGAGAAAGGAAAGGGGGTGAAGGGGCCCTGAGTGGCCCTGAAACGTTGCTTTGTGATGAGATGTGTGTACCATGACCACTTGTTGAATATTTTACTTTGGTGTGCTGGTAATATATTTTACTACGTGCAACCAACTACACACGCACACCGGAACCTACATATCTGCATCAGTCCGGGTTCCCACATTTGGACGCAGACAGTGTGCACTCACGTGCGGGCACCCGGACCCGCACAGATGTGCAGGTTCGTGTGTGCATGTGACCGCGTGTAATTGAGTGCAGCCATGTCCTCCCATACAGAAGAACAGGTTGCTGCACATAATTACACGCAGCACCTATCCCTTCCTGAGATCGGATAATTTTACAGCCGTGCACGCTGTACGGACAACGTGCATGCCCATCTGAATGAGCCCTTACAGAAACAGATTGATATACTTATATTTCAAACATTTTAAATAAAATCTAACATTGAACCGGCGTGATGATTGTGTTACCTTTATTTGAGGGATAAAAGAGAAAAATGTCAGTATTTACAAAGTCTCTGCTTAGGCTTTACTTTGACGTTGATAGATAATCGATAAAGTGGCCGATTTAAAGTGCAGCAAAGTAAACATCAAAATGGCAAAGCGAACTGTAAATGTGATGGAAAACCTAAACAAGATTCTGTCAGTGAGAGCTGCTGGAAAAGGGCAAAGAATGTGTAAATTCCTGAACATTCCTTGAATGCTCTAAAAGCCTGAGAATGTGTGGGCTTAACAGCGGGGCAGGAGTTTAAGTGAGAAATGAACAGGCCTCGCCATTTAAAGTGTTATTAGGATAAGGTCAATTTCTAGTTTGGTATGCATGAAGGACAAGTCTATTTTCAATGTACTGCTCATTTTTATACCTGCAAGGGCTGCTCTGTGCCATGCTTAAAGGGGAATTCCGGCTAATCATTCTTATTTCAAACAATACAAAACTGCAGTTTTTTTGAGAATCACAAAATTGGCGCAAACGAAATTTAAACTGTATGCATAGCTGTTTGCTATATGAAGGGGACATGCCAAATCTATCTATTGAACAGCATTATTTTTAAAGGAAAACAACACATTTTAAGCACCTCCAACCCTTTCGCTGCCATAGCATTGCACACATGTTAAACCTGAAAATTAATTACACCCCAGCATAATATTGGCGCAACTCTTTATCAAGCCCAACATTTTAATTAAAAAATACACTCAAGTTATTTTTAGTGCAAACAAACATAATGCAATACCCATTTTCTTTGTAAAATATAAAAGATGAGGTTGTGCTGAGTAAATAGATACCCAACATGACATGCTTAAAAATTGCATGTGCCCGTGAAACGGCGACAAAATCCACTACCCCAAACTGTCCATAGGCAAGGATTTAAAAGCCTGTACAGGTTCATCAGTCATTAGTCACCTATGAATATTAGCCCTAGAATTATTGCTCTCACTCTGGCACACGTGATACATGATACCTAACATGTGTGGAGCAATTGTCGTTTTCTTACATAGGTGCACCAGACATGTGTTTGCATTGGTATGCATACGTTCACTTGATCAGCTTCTTCCCTGGCTTTTCTAGTCAGGGAATGAGATCTGAGAAGCCAGAAGTGATGCAATCAGCGTCACTTCCAGCTCCATTCAGATGGAAGGAGATCAGTGAACGGACGTTCGCTGGTCTCTCTCCCTGTTACCTGCCGACACCCACTATGCCTGTCCCTGGCCCACAGGAGGGGCAGCGGAGCCCAGGAAGAGAGGCAGGGGGTGTCAGGCAGGGGGCTCTGTTTACCGACCCCTGAAAGCAATCTGGCAGCTTTTCACCCGCCCAAATTACTTCTATTGTAAAGCTGACAGTCGACTTTACACAGGTTAACAGGCATGCGGTGCTGGCAGCAAAAGGGTTAAAAGCTCCTGTGCTGCAATCTAAACAGATTGTAAATCTAGTTATTATGTGATACAAGGGCCTCATGAATTAAAAACAAAAAAAAACTTCTGTTAACTCCCTTGATTCAGCCAAATCCTCCTTCATTCATGTGGCAAACACTCCTCCTCCCAGACACTGCAGCTCACAGTGGGAAGGTTTCAGTAACTTCTGCCAATCCAGGAGCAGCACTAGGTGTGGCAAGGTGTGGATTGACAGGCTACAGACTTATGAAGCAGCAACATCAGTGCTGATAGCCACACCACCTGCAATATCTTCTCATCCCACTTTAGCGCAAGATCCACAGTCTGCATGTGGGGGACAAGGCTGCTCTGAATTTAGTTGCAGTGCAGCAGTATTGTCCCCCCATTACAGGAAGATGCAGTGAGGTGAACTACACTGACAGGAACAATAGGTATTAGTGTGATATTGAAGTGGAACTAATGGGAGGATGTATGCACAGTTAGGTGCTGCAGCATTTTTTTTAATTGGAGGCCATAGTTCTACTTTACAATGTAGTATAATATATAACATTGATATAGATGTCATTCTTTTATGTAATGTTAAAAAAATATTTCATTTTAAAGTACAACCAGCTACAATTTCATCATATTTAAAATCAAATGTCACTCCCTCAAAGGATAATTCCACTTTCCCAGGCAAATTTGGAAAAATTGAATTAGCCAACACCCGCACCGTACACGCTCTTTTAAGCAAGGTCAGTACAGTCAGAAGCGCTTCTCATAGGTCAGCGCTGCCAGGTGACCATGTTGACCAATGAATGCTTGCCATTTGCGAGTGGAATTTATAATACCAACTGCAGGGCTGCGCTACTTTGTACGATGTACGGATCCTACACCAGCAGCCATGGAGTAGTAGGAGTGTCCGGGCAGAGCAGTGGGGGGGAGAGAGGGAAAGGGGGCAGATTGGGTGGTGGTGATTCCATTTTTACAAATTCGCCTGGGAAAGTGGAGTTACCCTTTAAAACTACAACAACAAGTGACACAAGAATACTTCATCTTCAATCCTTAAATACATATTCTTCTATCTAGTAAAGAAAATGTGGAGAAGATTTAATTTGCAAAAAATACCCAATTGTGTGCAAGGAAAATGAAAGAAATCTGGATTTTTGCTTGCACAAGATTGGATGACTAAAGACAGCAGACCTTCACCTTGTTCACTAGTTAATAGTTGTTAATAGTTAGGGTACTTGAATGCATTTTTAAGATTTAACTCCTGAGTGTTGGAACTTCTTGCACAGCCTCACAGAGAAACACAAGGACACAGCCTGATATGGATGCTGCACATGGCTTGAAAAACAGGAAGGAAGCCAAAGCTTTATTCTCTACCTTATTCAATACAACAGAGTATACCATAGATATAGAGAACTTAAAAACTCTGCCATCTAGTGACCAAAATTGTATACGGCAGATGTTGTTGCTATAAACACAGTAATGTGTATGTTAACACTGAGTTTAATGTCACTTTAAGGAGAGATTTAGAAGAGACTGAGGCCTATATTATAATATGATATTCAGTGTACTGTGGGATATTCTGATCCTTCCCTCCTTCCCAATTTGCCAGGTGCCATAAACTTAATTTCAATTTTAAAATCTACTAAAGCAACTGGAGCAGATATTACTTCTGAACAACTAGAGAAAACAACCATGTTTGAGGTCGATGTCTCTGGTCTAATGGTTGAAAGCTGAAGATTAGTACATATAGTGCTACATTCTCCGTAGTGGATTCTCAAAAGGAATAGTCTAAGAAACATATTCTAGAGAGAGGAAGCAAGGAATTCAGCTTGTAGTCCCAGTAGGTTTGGATGTAGGGGGAGATCTTCCCAATGGTGGTTGCAATGAACCGTAAAGACCTGAAGGGGGACCAAACTTGACTCAGAAACGCTCCACTTTAAATATCTCTATCTATAACCAAATTGAATGTGCCATACTTTCTGCTGTGTTTACCCAGTGCTATAAAATAATACACACGTTCCAAAGAACAGAGCTTGCAGTGAATAAATCTTTATTATTGCTATGGAAACATCAAAGAACTGCGAGAATATTGTGCTGATAGGGTTGGTATCAGATACAAGAGCCCTTGGGCAGAAAGTAAGCTTAAGCACCAAATATTTAGCTGAGATGTGAGTAAAAAAGCCTTGGCACAGATTTCTAAACAAAAAAACAGAGGATCTAAAAATTAAATACATACAATTGAAATATACAGAATGTTTGAATCAAAGACTTGACATTGCTGGGGCAATACAACAAAGGTCCTTGTGTTTCAAAGGGCCTGTGTTCTTCTGTACTCAACTTTGCACCATGTTTAGGCTTGGCTGGTAATAACAAATACAATTTGATAGATGTTGAAAGTTCTCTTGTCACATTTAATCTAAACAAATGGTTGGCAGGTCTAAATGCATGTTGGACTATAAACTATATTGTTGCAGTTTCTGAGCCTCGAAGGCCCAATTAAAAAAAAGTTAAATAAATAAATTAGGCACCCACAATAATTTGACTGTGTTCATCCTGCTTCAGGACCCATTCACACAAGCCACTGCACTAAATTGCACAGCAGCTGGTCTGCAGTGCCCAGAACAGTGCACCAATCCTGAAGCATCGCACTTTTTACTTTTTTGTATGAACTTTGTTGAAATGTCACAAGTGATCTTTCATTAAGTTTTCTTCGTCACAGCGTGGTGCGAGGTGGTTGTAACGCATTGCACCTCAGGGCACTGAAAAAAAGTACCGCATGCAGCACTTCTTTTTTTTTCAGCGCACATCACCGGAACGTCCATGTGTTGCGGTGGTGTGAACCAAGCCCATCTGTGAAAAGACAAATTGGGGCTGTGCCAGAAAAAATGGCCAGCGTAGCCCCAACGCATCTGGTGAGAACCCACCTTTACAAGGAAGCTATGATTGAATCAATATTTCTTATAGGTTTATAATGTTTCATCTGATGTTTTACATTTGTTTGCTTAGTAGTTATATAAAATATGGTTTTGACATTGATATTTATTATAGGGTTCACCCAGGGACATTGGTGCCCAAGCATTATGGGGGGTCCTAAAAAGAGAGCACAGCACAAGCGGTTCGTTCTTTTCTTATTGAAGCTCTCTACAGATTTATCTGAACATCACAGGGAGGGAGAGGATGGAAAGAGGGAGCTCTACCTAGCTTCCCCCTATCTCAGGGGTGTCAAATATAAACTTATTAAGGGCCATGCTGAGGGTTGGGAATAAAATCAGGGGCTGGACTTAAATATCACTTACATTTTTTTTTAACCCTGCTGCTTGCCGTGGTACAAAGCTCGAGCCCTAATCATAAGATGACAGTCCTGGAGTCCTGTGTGTGAGGGCAGTACAAGTGTCAGCAGTCCCTGTCCATTTTTGGATTTTGGATCCGCCCGAATTTTCATTTCAGAACAAAGTAACATGACCGCTCCTGTAATACAACCGCCAAGGTCCCAAAAAAACATCTGATTGGCTAGAGAACAGTCAAGTCTGAATTAGTTATGTTTTGAACGAAATTTGGACGGATCTGAATTCTCATTAAACGAGCATTCGGATTCATTCACATTTGGACCAGTGACCTGTGGTACCTTCCATGCTTGGGGAAGCATTCTCCATGCCTGTCCCAGCCCCGCCCCCAGCCCACCGATGCCATACCCCCAACCTTGATGAGGGAGGGAGAAGGAAAGGAGGAGACAGGGAGGAGCCTCCCTGTCCCTCACTTGCACATCACTGGTGAGGCATCAAGAGTGATGTCCTCAGTGGGTTTTTTTTTAAATTTATTTATTGGACAGCTTGGACCAATGGCGTTTTGCTCTAGCTGTCTAACACAGAGTAGAGACTGTTGCAGCTCTTGCCTCACTATGTTAGGTTACACAAAGCAGTGAGGAAGCCTGCTGCTGTGTAACCTATCTTAGCTGTCAAAAGCCGGATGCAGCGCCACCTATAATTAACAGGCAGCGCTCCGTCCATAACAGGTTACACAGCGGGGAGGCTTTCCCTGCTGTGCAACCTGTTGCAAGCCGCTTTAAGTGGAGAAAAAGCTGTCAGCTTCAGACTTGAAGCTGACAGCTTTTTCCTTCATAATACTAGGTGAAGCTCTGCCTCCCCGACCGCACGTCCCTGATTTGGATGTGTTAGAATCCAGGAATTTCTATGCATCCGAATTTAACGGAGAACTATGAGGTGAGTGCTTTTCACTCACCTTATAGCTCTAGCCGACCTGTGACAATGAGACTGTCACAGGTCGGCTCAGTAGATCGGGAGGTGAGCAAACATATACCGGCGTTTGCTCACCTCTCGATCCTGTCACGGCTCTCTGCCGTGACAGGGGAGGGGTTGGATTCCCCCCTCCCCGATCCGCCAGCGCTGACTAGCGGAACGGACAGGGGAGGGGGCGGGATCCGCCCAGATGCGTGAGTGACAGCTGGCTCTGCCTATCCAGAGGCAGAGCCAGCTGTCACTCACTCATCTGGGCGGATCTCGACATCGATGTCGGGATCCGCTCCGCCTGCGGCGCCTCAGTATACCGCGAGCTGTAGCTCACGGTATACTGAGCTTAGGGTAACGGGAGGACGCTAGTTTGTGTCCTCCCGTTACCCTAAGGAGAACTATGGGGAAAAGCCCTGACCCCATAGTTCTCCTTTAACAAAATGTGTAAGTATATTATTATTATGCAGGATTTATATAGCGCCAACAGTTTGTGCAGTGCTTTACCATAATATATTCAGAAGGAAATTATATTTACATGTCTATTTATTACAGGTATTTATCAGCAATTAATCAAGTGATTTAGATACTATACATTCACATCAGTCCCTGCCCTCAAGGAGCTTACAGTCTAAGGTCCCTATCTCACATCCTAGGGCCATTTTAGATAGAAACCAATTAATCTACCGGCATGTTTTTGAAATGTGTAGGAAGAATCCCACGCAAGCACAGGGAGAACGTGCAAACTCCATGGAGATAGCTTCATGGTCGGCATTCAAGCCGAGTACTTCATTGCTTGAAGGCATAAGTGCTAACCACAAAACCACTGCACTGCCCCTAAGTTACTATTCTAAAAATGTCCTGATGGTTTTTATCCCGGCTGGACTTCACCTTTCATTTTTTTTTGTCTAACCTCAAGCTCGTCATAATTTGCTCAGTGTACATCAAAAGCATTTTTCTCTGGTGAAATATTTCCAGCATTTGACCTTAGAATATCTGAAAATTTACCAGCGTGCTCACTGAAATCAATCTGGCTGGAATAATAATTTTGTTTTGCATGCTGTCCCGAGATGCTCACGCAGAATCCTTTGGAAGGCCGAGAAATAATTAAATGCTTTGAAGTCACAGGGCAACAACTTCTACCAACAATGATCACACTCTGCTTGTGTATTCCATTAATTACTGTGGAAATGGTAGTCTTTGCTTAATTGTCTGATAACGTGATGCTTATTTGTTCAGAGTTATTAGCCCCGGATTGCACTCGCACTGATTTAGAAATACTTTTCGCAAACATCTCCGGAGCTGAAAAGATGAAAGTGATGCTGTGTAATGCTGCCACTAATTAACACAACCGCGAATGGTAACATGGTAACTTGCGTACTTTATGCTCTGGTGCGCTCTTTCTCTAGTACAGCTTTTCATCTAGTCAGGTGCGGTTATCAAACATGAAGAATGTCATTTCAAAGTTAAAGGGCTGCACGTTGAGATATAGAAAGCAGAATATTATAAAATGAAAGGAGACGCTGGTACCGTCTATCACGGCTCGCCATGTGCCACAAATCCATAATCCTACAAGGAATGTCAAGTGACTAGAGCCGGACCACCCATTTATTTGAGAAAATACAGAGTTACAGACATTAAACCCCCTTCCTCTCCAGGCCATTTATCAATATTCAGCGCTGAGGTACTTTGACTAACATTTATACCGTCATGCAACGACGTACCAAAATTAATTTTATTATATTTTTTTTGGTATAGATAGAGCTTTCTTTTGGTGGTATTTAATCACCATTAATCATATTTAATTTTTTACTATATTAAGAAAAAAGTACTGGAAAAAAATCCTGTTTTCCCTACGTTATGTTATGAAACATTTATTGTTACCCAACTTTTTGGTAAAATATGAAAAAATGGGGTCGGGTAAATAGATACCAAACATTTAAAGCCTTAAAATTGAGTGCGCCCACAAATCACAAAAAAACTACCATGCCCAAAATTGGCCATAGGCGACGCTTTAAAAGATTTGACCACTCATCAGTTTAGAGTTAACTGTGATTGATGGCTCTAAAATTATTATTCTCACTCCAATGTTTGTGGTGATATGAAACGTGTGGCTCAAATGTAGTTTTCACACGTAGGTGCACCTGGAGAGTGTTTGCATTTGTATGTGCATGTACGTGGGGGCAGGGGACTTAACAAAACATTTTATTTTTGTGTTTTTTTAATACGTGATTTTGATTTTTTTAAAACTTTTTTTTTACACATTATTGCTCTCACATAAGGGGCTAGCACACCCCCTACGTGATAGCACAGATATAGTGACAGGTCCTCTTTATGGAGACAGCAGGGGTCTAATGTCACTTGGGGACCCTCAAAGAAGCTGAGGAAGCAGATATCTGCCTCACCAGCTTCTTCTCCAGCCAGAGCAGCCAGAGAAATAACAGTCTGAAACCAGCAGGTGTGTTGTGCAAAGCCCTGCATGAATTGCAAGGTGATGTTGTGTAAATTAGCTCTACGTTGTGTTGCTTGCGTTGATGAATGCAGGAATGTAAATGCATGAGCTAACCATTTTTGTCTAAACTGTGAAGCAGCATTATATATGCATCATGTGCATGATTTTTCCATATATGGCATTAGTGGAAATATGCTTTTAGAGACTTGCATGCCGCTATTAGAGCGGCGTGTAGCCTATGGTGCATGCTACATGACGCGCACGTATGTAAATACATAAAAACGCACCATAACGCTGTGAAAATGTGACACGTTGCTCGTGTTTGGTTGATAAATACGTTTTGCTGTGTAAAAATGCACACGCACCTGGTGCGTGTGTGTGTTTAGGTTAGTAAATCACCCCCTATAATTCAAAATATTTGTGCATCAGTCTATCAGTCTATCTATCTATCTATCTATCTATCTATCTATCTATCTATCTATCTATCTATCTATCTATCTATCTATCTCTATTGATCATATATATCCATATCTCTATTATTTTCATGAAAACTGGAAATCTCCTTTGGGTCTTTCCCAATACCATTAAGTAGGCCACTTGAAAAAAAAAAGTTGGGATTGAATTAAAAAAAAAAGAACCATCACAAGGGATATTTTCCCTGTGATTTCTTTCTGCCATTAAAGGTTTACTTTGCAATAGCGAGACCCACAAACCCTCATGCTGGTACTAATTACAGAGTGGTCTGTCCGTTAGCACTTAGCAAATAGGCATGCTAAGTTAATTTGAGATTCAGTAATGATCAGGAAGACTGTGTTTACCAGGCTTGATTGCATCCCTATATAAAAATAGACCCAAGAATTGCTAAAGGTCCGTTCCATAAGTACAGAGCTCAGTCTTAATACCTGTTCAAACACAGCCACTTGGAAAAAAGGTACGTATTGAAAAAAAAGTGTATATTGACAGAAGGAGAGAGGGAGAGAGAAAGAAAGAGGGAGGGAGAGAGAGAGGCGGAGGGAGGGAGAGGGAGATTTGAAGAAGAAAGTGTTAAATCAAAGACCAGGCTGTTCACTTTGCAGGGAAATGATCTATTAGCAAGGGAATTTTTTCTTAGCTTAATGAATGAGGAGAAGCTTTGCTAACTTCCATCATCCAATCATGTGCAAGCAAAAATATGTTTTGTTTTTTTCATGTTTCTTGCATGTGATTGGCTAATCTTTGGAAAGTGAATTTTCACTACATCCACTAAGGCACTAAGGTAAGAGAAAATGCTCTTGTAAAGTGAACAGTCTATTTGCTTTTAGTAAATCAACCCCAGTGCTCCCTCTAGGGCTGATCCTTCAGAATTATGTTAGCTCAATGCTCTCCATTGCAACTCATCCTCAAATTCCAGTTTTAACAGGAGAAATCCAGAACAGGTCTTGGTTGATATAAGCAGACTTCCCCACATCAATTTACAAACAGCTATACCAAAAAAAACAAAACAAAACAGACAACACTTAAGCTCAGTTGCTTACACTGTGGATTTGCAGCAATTTGGTCATAGGTTCAATTGCTTGTAGGGGACACTATAGAGTGGATATGTAACCCCACAAACAAAATTGTTTTATTTCGGATGAATTCGTATTTTAATTTCTTTTGTTTTTTGAATTCCGGATACGAAATTGTATTTGCTTTGTTGCGCATGTTGGATCCATCTGAGGAAGGAAGTTACATGACCCTGCCTGTAATGCAACCCCCACCAGCCAAAAAAACCCATCTGATTGGCCAGAGAACAGTCACATGTCCATTTCACTTTGTTTTTTAATGAAATTTGGATTGATCCAAATTTTCCTTAAAGGACAACTTAGATTCTTTTGCATTCGGACTCGTTCAAATTCAGACATTCGGATGCATCTGAATGTCTGAATTTAATGAAATTCGTACAAATATCCATTCAGAACTGAACAAAATGTATATGTCTACTAAAGAGGTTAGTTATAAAATTTGAGATTAAAAGGCTGTTGTCCAGATGAGCCATTAATCCCCATTCACATATGTGCATATCAGGAGTGTGCATTAATTATGCACAATAGAGTACATTGTGATGTACATTTACAAACACAGCTGAGAATACATACTTTGTTCCCCCAGAATGCATGCCGCAAAATTTGCTATATACATGACTTTTCCCGTGTTCAGTGAGCATTCGTCACCCTTTGAAATCAATGGGGACGCACGCCAAATGCAGGAAACAAAGGCCCAGGAACACATGTCACCACGCCACGTGTTCCTGATACACCCCTAGGTGAATGGGGACTAAGGTATCCTGTTTTACCTCACTAAAAAATGTAACAATGGCAGCTGCTCTGTTCACTTTTAAACTAGCAAAAAGTAAAAAGGTGCACATGGGCCGGGCAATATATAAAAAAAAAAAACAACAGTCACGGCACAGTGGCATAGTGGTTAGCTCTTCTGCCTTGCAGCACTGGGGGCCCCTGGTTCAAATGCCAGCCAGGTCAATATCTAAAAGAGGATTGCCTGTGCATGTGTGGTGGGTTTCCTCCAACACTCCAAAGGATAATTGGCTCCAGTCTAAATTGGCCCTCATATGTATGCATGTGAGATAGGGACCTTAGATTGTAAGCTCCTTGAGGGCAGGAACTGATGTGGAATGTGTAAAGTGCTGCACAGAAATTAAAGGTACTATATAAATACCAATAATAAATGAATAACAGTCTCCAAGAATACTTTTAAGCTAGCCAGGAAGGACAGAATCTAAGACTGCACAATGGATGACATCTTGGAAAAAGACCCCCAATGAAGAAATCTGAGACCACACAATGGATGAAATCTTTGAAAAAGACCTAGAAGAAAGGAATCCAGGATTGCATAATGGATGACATCTTGAAAGAAGACCAGGAAGAAAGGAATCTGAGACTACACGGTGGATGATGTCTTGGAAAAATTCCAGGAAGGAAGGAATCTGAGACCACACATTGGATGATGTCTTGGAAAAAGACCTGGAAGTAAAAAATATGAGATCACACAATGGATGACATCTTGGAAAAAGATCAGTAAGGAAGGAATCCGGGATTGCATAATGGATGGCATCTTGGAAAAATACCAGTTAGGAAGGAATCTAAAACTGCACAATGGATAACGTCTTGGAAAAAGACCTGGAAAAAAACACTGGCCCCTAGACTGTATGTTTGTATAACTAGTAGGGACATCAATTATGTAACCTCCATGGGAGATGAGAAATGAACTTATGCTTTCTGTAAAATGCTACTAATTTGCTGATGCTACACTATATATATAAATATTTAATATAAACCTATATCTGAAAGTATAACAAATAAAATAAAAACTAGGTCAGATTATAAAACTAAATCATTGTAAATCACTGAAGCTGTAATAATCACTCTGTACCCTGGATGACGCAATCCATTGTTTCTCTTTAAATAATCCAATCATTTGTAAGTGCTTTTTTTATCCCGCTGATTGCCTCTTTATTAAGGAGGTAATCTCAGTTTTGAATCTCCTCCAAGTCACAGTACAGTCCACAGTGAGGAATTTAGGCCCAATTATTGACTTCTATCACTTATTTACTCCTGTTCATCAGTTATAACAAATTCCATTTTTGTGCTGGAGCACGGTGAGACCAGAATATCGAGCCTTTCATTTGTTCTTCCGCTCATGCTCGGCATCTTTTCTGATGAGCCAATCTGTTAGAGGAACATTGCCTCAGCTTAAAATTCAATTTTTGCAGCGCACTAAAAAAAAAGATTAACTAATAAACGGAGTGAATATGAATCGTAAGTCATTGAGCGCGCATTGAGCCCAAAGGTCTCATCATTTAAACTACTTCTGCACTTTGTTATAATTCCTAGGGAAGCCACATTTGATGGTATTATAGCCATACGCTCCAGGGTTGTTAACAAAGGCTTTGTTTGATTGAAATGTTTTGCAAAGGAAGACAACTTGCTGATCCCAACATTTCTCAATTAAACTCCCATATTTTCTCCTTGCAGCTTGACAAAGGAAATTTCAGGGGACACATTTTAGACACCGGCTGCAATCTTCAAGTGGAATGCATCCAGTTTTTTTGTTTTCAACCAAGATTTTTTTTTTTTTTTTTGCAGATCGTGTCTATGTTATAGCACACAATTCCCTTTAGCGACAGAGAGCAGAACATGAAAAATTAATGGCATTTAAAGTCCAAAAAATATATGAGAAGCAGCTTGCTAGGTGCTTCTTACAGCAATACACGTTACTTTTGTCAGAGGTGTAATGTTTGATGTTATCTGGGTAAAGGGTTTTGAGTTGCGCCCTTATAATGAAATAGTTTGGCAAAATTGATGAAAAAGAAAACTTACGCTGTTTTTTTTTTTTGCTTTAACAGTTGAAATCACATTCTCCGTACATACTGTATGTGTCTGCAGAATTTTTGCTTTTTTGAAAACTGTAAATTCTAATCTTTATTTCATAATGAGATCAGGGTTTCTAAGAACAGTTGTTTGTAAAAATAGCATAGCAGAGATTTAGAGGATTAGTTTTGCAGATGTAACACTGAAGAAAAATGTATCTTACGTGATACACAGTATCTGCTTTGAAGTGCATATAGGAACTCAGTAGCTTGGCAGATACATACAGCTATATGCTTCAGCCATGCTTAGATCTGCACTAGGCATTGCCATCAGTATGTTCAGCATTATATCTACTAGAGACCCGCATTAGGTCAGAAACCTATGAATACATAAACCTTAAAGTGATCTTAAACACAGGAAAATATTAACAAAAATGTATCTTATTTGTGTATCACTCGGCTGTAGATCCTCAAATCATCTCTGAATTGGTGCTGACCAGGGGCGGACTGACCATTCGGGCGCAGCCTGAGGGCCCACGGCCATGACGGGGCCCGTGGCAGCTGTCACCCTCTTTGGGTTACTGACTGTCCTGCAGTGCCGTCTTCCACTCGTCCTCCGTGTGAAGTCCCGGCCCGACGGCTCACTGAGGAATGCAGCGTGCAGACAGAGCTGCCTGTCAGTGAGAGGAGCTTAGCACACAGCTACCTCTAACTGCTGCTCACGGCTTTGGCAGAGGAAGCACGTGTATGAATACCAGGGGGGACGGGGGCCTGGCAGGGGACATTCCACAGCTCTAGAGCAGCATCAACAATTCTTCAGATTTTTTATTTTTTTTCCAAAGAAGGAGAAAAGGTGAGCAAAAACCTACAAATTATGCTTCCTGTGCATCTTGTCACTTTGATATGAAGCACATGTCACATGTGAATAAGGCCAAATTGGTTGAACATTTACTTCCCAGACAGCATCAGATGCAATCTGTGAGCGAATTGCCAAACTATTGTGAACAGTGCAGGCAGAGACAGTGCAGGCAGAGACAGTAGGAAAGAGATTTTGGCCTTTTTGTAATAACATTACTGATTCACATAAATCATGGCTTGATTTCCTTTGACTTCTTTCTGACCTCTGCGTTCTGTGCGTTACAAACTTCTGACCTCAGCGTTCTGTGCGTTACCACCTTCTGACCTTTGCGTTCTGTGCGTTACTACCTTCTGACCTCTGCGTTCTGTGTGTTACTACCTTCTGACCGCTGTGTTCTGTGCGTTACTACC
Organism: Nanorana parkeri; assembly: GCF_000935625.1. NCBI lineage: Eukaryota > Metazoa > Chordata > Amphibia > Anura > Dicroglossidae > Nanorana > Nanorana parkeri. The sequence goes on from NW_017306592.1 coordinate 1,227,495, forward strand.
TTCTGACCTCTGCGTTCTGTGCGTTACTACCTTCTGACCTCTGCGTTCTGTGTGTTATTACCTTCTGACCTCTGCGTTCTGTGCATTACTACCTTCTGACCTCTGCGTTCTCTGTGTTACTACCTTCTGACATCTGCGTTCTGTGTGTTACTACCTGCTGACCTCTGCGTTCAGTGTGTTACTTGCTGCTGAGCTTTGCTTTCTACTTACATTGGTTCTGTTCTTGGGACTGTCATGCAATGGTTCTGGTCTGATGTCTGTCCTGCATTGGTTCTGGTCTGATGTCTGTCCTGCATTGGCTCTGGTCTGATATCTGTCCTGCATTGGCTCTGGTCTGATGTCTGTCCGGCATTGGCTCTGGTCTGATATCTGTCCTGCATTGGCTCTGGTCTGATATCTGTCCGGCATTGGCTCTGGTCTGATGTCTGTCATGCATTGGTGCTGGTCTGAGGTCTTGCGTGCATTGGTGCTGGTCTGAGGTTTGCGTGCAGTGGTTCTGGTCATGGGCGCACTGGAGCAGGGGGGTGGTTGGGGTTTGCATATCACACATGCATTATGTACACAAACCCCCCACTCCAGTCCTAGATTATTCTGTTCTCCTGTCCATTCTCCTACTAATTATCTTGCTATTCAGATAATTGGCATAATAGGTCAAAATAGCCAAACCAGAAAAATTCTGCCGTTTAGCTCACTTTATAAATTGCCTACTGTATATTAGCCTAGATTTGAGATTATCCTACCAATTCCCCTGCAATTCACTTTTTAGTGAATAGACCTGTTATTTTAAAAATAGTATGGAAAAAAAATTCCTGTAACACAAGAATGTACATGTGGGTGGGGCTTATATATGGGTGGAGCACAAAGGGGCCCCATAAACTCATATTGCCCGGGGGCCCTGTGTGTTGTCAGTCTGCCCCTGGTGCTGACACTGTCCTTCCTTCTGGAGGGGGGCTACTTTTGTTCCCCATGGTCCCTGTGTGTGTTGTAAATCATACACCACTCCAAGCTCACTCCCATGACTACAATATCAATACTATTAGTAAACTAAATGTGAGATTGTAGTCCATCATAGGAGGGAGCTTGGAGCGGCGGATACTTTACAACACACACAGGGACCATGGGGAACAAAAGTAGCCCCCCTCCAGAAGGAAGTACAGTGTCCGATTCAGAGATGATTTGAGGATCTACAGCCGAGTGATACACAAATAAGATACATTTTTGTTAATAGTTAGGGTACTTGAATGCATTTCTTAAGATTTAACAGCTAAGTTTAGTGTCACTTTAAACTCTGAGCAGAGTTGGACTGGCCCACAGAGGGACAGGAGAATGTCCCCATGGGCGCAGAGTATGTGGCAATAAAACATATCTAGTGGGGGGTCCGTCATTTGTAACTGATACTGTACCTGTCATTTCCTCTTAATCTCATGCACAGCTCTCTGCATCAATCATTCCACCAGCCAAGGATACTGCAACACCATTCCTGTCAGCTCCTTCCGAAAATCACTAACTCAACTGATGGCTGCCGCCTGGCTCTGGCCCACCCTCTGTATTCTTCTGTGTCTGTTTTTGTGCTGTTAGGTAGTGACGTCAGTGAGATAAATGTTCTAACGTTGGACCAACTGACCTCCTCCTTCCATTATTACCCTCCACATCCTGAATAAAAAGCAGCATGTGCAATTGCACCCTGACAGCTACAGGAGACCACACTGCTGAGCTGCCTGGCTGTGTGGCTGGGTGCACTGGAAGAAAGAGATCCGTGGTAGCAGGTGGCCATCTTCTGCAGCATGTGCACAAAGAAAAGCCCAGACACAGCTGAATTATTGAGTAACTAATAAAAAAAAATCAATATCCTGCTGAAGCACAGTGAGAGAGGTGGTATATTTTTGGGGGACTGGCAGGTTGGTTTGCTAAGATTTGCTCAGCAGCTTGCGGTGGCCATCTTGTTTAGCAAGTAAGGCAGGAAAGACTAAATTAATCTGAATAATTGACTATGTAGACATGAAAACACTATATCCTGGGGCACAGTAGGAATGATCTTATCTTTTGGGGATCAGTCGCTCAATTTTGGACTAGACTGGTAATGCTGTTAGCTGGGATTTGGGTGGGTGGCCATCTTGCTTAACATTTGAAACAGTTAGACTAATCTGAATAATTGACTGACTAAAAATGAAAACACTCTATCTTGGGGCACAGTAAGAATGGGATAATTTCTTTTGGGGCCCTGGTGGTGATTAACTTCTGAACTGGTAAGGCTAGGACAAAATTTAAAGTTCATAGCTTAGTTATGTTAATTTTTTTATTGTATTTGCTTCCTAAAATGTTGAACTCCGAACCCAAGTATCCCCTGCGTCTTAGCAATGAAGGACACTACATGGCTTGAGCTACCTGTGCAAAAGCTATGAAGGATGCTAAGTGATGCTAGGAGGCTTGAGCTGTCTGCATCCTAGCAATGTCTTCCATCCCTAGGTAGACTTGCAAAATAAATTTTCTATAAATAATCTTATCTATGAGTGATAATGTTTGTAAAACCTTGTTCTATGTATAATTTGCAATTATGTGTGTACCTTGGGGCAGCCATATTCTCTCATTACATATGCAGAGTGTTCTTCCTGCTTTGCATTGCTTATTGAAATCAATGCACTCCTTGTATTGCTGGTATCTTATCTCTACAGTTCAGCAGTTAAGTAGGAAGAGGCATTGTAGTAGATAATCTACCCTGCCTCTGATGGCTAACCTGTACATTTAATACTATAACCAAATTATGAAAGACTAAGCAGGTGAAAACATGAAAGTCATATACAAATCAGGTTAAAGTAACTCAATCACTTTAAAAAAAAAAAAAGGACCCAGAGGCCCCTTCAGCCTCCCACACATTCCTATTGGCCATAAGAAGGCAACCCATCACAGGTAACACTTAAAAAGCACTTTATTAAATCATTTGGAGACTAGGAAAGAGGAGTTGCATTGTATTTGGAATATACTGTATAAAAAACTGCTGGCCTTTGATGGTATAGCAAACTGAAAAAATATTCAGTTAACTCTTACACCAGCCTGCTGAGGCAGGTGCATGGTCTAGTTACACAGGGGTAGGCAAACTCTGACCCTCTAGCTGTGGTTCAACTACAAGTCCCATGAGGCATTGCGAGACTCTGACAGACACAGACATGATTCCCAAAGGCAGATGCATTATGGAATTTGTAGAATGACCACAGGTGGAGGGCCTGAGTTTGCCTGCCCCTGGACCCTAGGATCATTATACTAGGGGTTATTCCTCTTGCTATAGGAATATAAGCAGGTATGTTTACTAAATCTCCTCATCATTTGGGATTGGGACAGAAATGGACTATCCAATGTCATCGAACACTGCAGCCAGAACCATTTTGGGATAGAATTTACCAATGTAATCAATAATGATTGTTTGGTATTCTTAGATCTAGAGTTGGGCCACGTTGACAATGGTGAAATCTTTTCTAGGACCCATTTTTAAGTGAAACCAAACCCTCCCTTACTCTATCTAAAACAAACAAAAAAAGTTTTGTCTTCAGTTTAACTTTAAAGTGACACTAAACTCAGGAGTTAAACCTTAAATGATAAGTTCGCCTTTTGCAAAAATTAAAGAAATGCATAATGAATAATATATAAAAAATATGCATTTCTTTAATATTTGCACTCAAGCCTGGAAAGCATTGCAAACGTGATCACTCGATCACAGCTGCAAAGCTCAGGCTTCTGCACATTATCTCTCAGGCAGAGCTCGTACTGAGGTACAGAGTTTGCAGGGCTATTCACAAAAGGGTGAAGAGTTTGGAGAAGGGAGGAGAAGTGAACAATCTAGGACAACATAGCTGAACTGGAAAGTGAGCTGAATTGGAGAATGTTTCCAAACCAGCTATGTTGTTCTAGATTGTTCACTTCTCCTGCCTTCTCCAACTCTTCACCCTTTTGTGAATAACCCTGTTGGTAGATTTGAAGACGGAGCACTAAAAGAAGTTGGGGCAACCTGCTGGCAGATCACCTCTATCTGCAAGGAATCTTTACACAGCAAGCTCATTTTAACGGAATCTGATGGCCAATAATGAACTTATAATTACCGCCGTTTGTCCAGAGCATTAACCGCAGTGAGCGCTTCACTCTAGAAGTGATTATTACCGTTATAAACGATCAACATTAAAAAGAAATTAAAATTATCCAGAGAATAGCCCGGAACATAAATTGTAGATGGCGGTGTAATTAGGTAAACTTGTGTCAAATGTTACCTAAAGGACTCCGAAATATCCGAGTACACTTTTCTTTACTTTCTTTTGGAAACCTTATTGTATTTGTATCACAGGAAAATCAATGGTTGCTTCTTACTGAATAACTGCAATATATCTCTAATTGCCGAGAGAGTTGAAGAGGATGATGGAGAAAAACATGCATCTTTTATTCTGGTTCAGTGCCTTTTTATTTACTTATTTACAGGCCCTGCTGATATCGGCGCACACTCTAAATCTAATTATATAACCTGAAGCTTATTTAGAGAATAAGCCGAACTTCAGCCTTCAGTCTTGCACAGTTGTATCGGCTCCTCTCCTGGACGGAAATCGCTTTCTCTGATTTCACTGCACACCGGGAGCTTCTCATAATGTGCATTAAAAGCTGCAGCAAGTCAGATAGAGCCTCCCCAGCCTGACTACCCTTGGTCCGCCTCTTTTATTAATTGGATTTCAGTTCTTTCAACCATGGAGGCTCAGCATCACATGTAGGCATTACCTAGGGTGGTCTACATGCAAATACAGCAACACCAACTACTCCGCACTGCCCCCCACTCATCAAGGCCTGTTGATATTTACATAACTCCTCTCCAAGGCCAACCCACTGCTTTCATGAGGCTTCCTGAGAGTACTGAGGCAGGGGGCTGTGATGTCTTCATGAACCTATGTACAGCACCCTGCTGGCTCCTCCCACCAGCTTGCATTGAACAAAGTAGCACAGAGAACTTGTAATGACATCACTGGATCTGATATAAGGTATGTAAGTAAAGCTAAAAGGTTTTTTTTTTTTTTTTAAATACCTTTAGCATGTTCACGAAGAGGGAAAAGGGGGAACTAGGAAAGGTATAATATAAAATATCAAATTTGAGTTTGATTTTTTTAATTTTTTTAACAAAATTCATACATAAGTATGGAAAACGGTAACATCAGATCTCTCCTAATTGGATATTTATGCAAAAGGAGAAACCTAGCAAGTATTACCCAAAATAGCCTCTATCCATCCAGGTGAGACAGTGAGCAAATGTCCAGTAGATATAATTTTTTGTTTGAAAATAGATTACGATCTCCAGAATTGGGGTGTAATTTGAAAAAGTTGTCCAGGTCCCAAGTTATGGATATGAAGGAGGTGTATGTGATAGAGAGGAACACAGAAAGAAGGGTGAGTAACAGACACAGCCAAAAAGGATATGGTTGGCGGGGAGTAGGAAAGGAGAGAGGTCCTTATGCACAACACAGTAGGCAGCACAGTGGCTTGGTGGTTAGCATTTCTGCTTTGTAGCACTAGGGGTACCTGGTTCAAATCCTAGCTATGGCACTATCTGTGTGGAATTTCCATGTTCTTCATGTGTTTGTGTGGGTTTCCTCCCACACTCCAAAGACATTTTGGTGGGTTTATTAGACCCAGTATGTAGATATAGATATGTAGATATAGGGACATTAGATGTAAGCTTCCTGGGGACTGGTGTAAATTAACAGCACTATACAAATACTTGTAATAAATATCTAATGATACTTGACAAGTCATATTATGAAGTTTTAGAGCTTGATATTTATTGTTATCTATGTATAGATATATAGATATCCATGTATCCAGGTGCTCCGGGGTCTACATTAATTGCCCCTGCCTGTCGTATTGTTGTGCTGTTAGGTTTTCTGTCTGTATTATATGGCACATTTCCTGGACCCTTTAATTATTGTAGAGACAGAGCCTACATTTATTTTTTATTATTATACAGGGTTTATAACAGTTTGCTCAGCACTTTACAATATAAGGAAAACATTACAATCACAATACAATTCAAGACAAGATGGTGAGGATGGCACTGCCCCTGAGGGCTTACAATATAAAAGGGAGGGGCCAGTGATACATGAGGAGGTAGCTGTGTGGGGATGAATTGTTTGAGAAAGTGATAGTTATATTTATTTATAGTTATATTTATTTAAAGTCATATTTTTTTTATTTCTTAATTAACATACTATTTTTGTCTTTTCTTCTTTCTTTGTTCCTTCACAGCACTGCTAATCTTGCACAGCCTTTTTGCATTTACTTCCTAGCTAATTGCACTCCAGTGATGGCTACATGGCATTTCTTTGGATTTGCAACAGTGGACAATGCCTTCATATTGTGCCCTGAAATGGCAATAATGTGAATGCGCTTTATCTTTGATTGCCACAACTACATTGGCTACACAGGAGGGGGACAGTCATGATAAATGGAACACATCCTTGGCAGTCGAAGGGTTGAATTGAGCTCCAGCTAGGATTAAAATCACCAATAAGTGTATATCATATTGTACTGTGTGTGTTTACTGTGTGTATTCATGACTGTGAGCTGAAACAATATCTTCAATGAATTTTGTAAATCCCTTCACAGCAGCTGCAAACACTTTCCTCAAATTATAGAAAGTGGATCTGAAGGAGAAGAGTTGGATCACACTTCATTTCATGCAAGCACACAGTTGTTCAAAGGGGAGAGCAAAATTCCTGAAAGGACAAGTTCAGAAATATATATTTATATCTATATCTCTATCTCGAGTTCAGTTATATAAATATCTAAAAAATAAAACAGCCCCCCTCCCTAAGCTCGTAAATACACTACGCTGACCCATTCCAACTACAGGGACCTACTCAGGTTTTCTAACGGCGCTGGCCAGTAAGAAATCCTGACCAGTAAGAATCCAGCGCCACAGATGCCCGTAGCTGGGCAGCCTTGAATGGGGCGTTGCTCCTGCAGTAAGGGTACGTCCCATTGAAGTCTTAGGGATGCTAAAGCACAGTCCTGGCAGTAGATTTTTACCAACTAGAAGGCCACTGTGTCTGTAATGGGAGGTAAATAAGTCCCTAAGGAAAATGGGACAGCTTGTTTTCTAATCCCTCACCATTCTATCCAAAATGAAAAAAAAATCTTCACTTCTGATATAATTTAAGTTGACTTAAGGGACAACCCAAGGCTATTTTTTTTTTAAATTAAATATTCCCCCCCCCCCA
>NW_017306592.1:1234848-1240395 GCF_000935625.1 Nanorana parkeri
TGTATATATATATAATTAAAAAAAACAGCTCTGGCTGCAATATTCCCTATTAATCTGGCACTGTCCTCACGTACCTCTTCTCCACCACAAGATTTCCTCAGTCTTCTGACACCCAGGATCCCTCAGCCTGGAACACTGAGGCCATCCGGTGACTGCAGGGGGTCATAGGGCCGCCCTCTCTGGGGGCACCAGCATAGCTCCCTGAATTTACTGTGTAATGGTGCAGAGAGCAGGAGGATGTCATTGCATCAGCACCCCTGTATGCATCATTGAGGACCACCCAGGTGAAGAGGACCCTGCTCATCACATGACCAGCCTGAAGACTTCAGAAAAGGTAAGTATAAAAAATACAGGTTAAAATACTGCCTTGGAGACCTACATGGGTGGAAGGTGGGGGAAGGTAACTGGGGGATGGGGAATCCAGAGTCCAGAGTTAGCCTTTCAATGGGAAACAGCAAATCAGAACCCCAAAATGCAGCATGCAGCATGCAGCAGTTTTTTAAAATGCACTACAAGCGACAACGCAATCACTGAGTGAATGAGCCCTATGGGTATGGCATTTTTTCTCATTGATTTGTTACATATGACTTTAAAAGCAATGCCTTTGTTTTGGACTGTAACAGGTCTCAACTTATACAGAGCAGAGAGAGTCCAATTTTTAGCACTCCCCCTCTCCATCTCACACGATAAATATATCTTTTTCTGTCTTCACACCCTTATCCGTGTCCAGGCATGTCTTCTATGTACTCCACCTGTCCTTATTTCAAATCACAAAAATGCATTGTGTGGTTCTTATTCCTGACCGCCTTTAATACAACAGAATTAAGACGTTTTACCTTATTTAAAGTGTCAGTTTTCTGTGACTCATGCAGTAAAGCTACGTTATATTTTATTATTTATTCATTATTTGTATTTGTCTCCCATAGACTTCCCCAGATAGCTGCAAGGCTCCTTTAGGGCATACGTGGTTCCTGGGGGGAAAAAAATGCAAGCATTGTGAAATAAGATATAAAGAAACAGAATAAAAAAGGCAAAAGGGTCCAAACAAGGATAAAATCTAACCACAATTAATTAAATCTAACAAATAATTGTATTATCTTATCAGAGTCTGAAAACCTGCCGAAAAAAAACATATATTGCAAAATAATCCTAACCCATAAAAGCATCTAAAAACATATATAAGCCACAGAATGCATTTACAGGTTCAGTCCACACAAAACTGATATTTCACTTCTTGTTAGATCCTTGTTAGATACACTGTGAAAAGTGACACTAAATCCAGCAAATAAATCCTAAAAATACATTCAAGTACCTTAACTGTTAACAGAAATGTATCTTATTTGTGTATAACTCGGCTGTAGATCCTCAAATCATCTCTGAATTGGTGCTGACACTGTCCTTCCTTCTGGAGGGTGGCTACTTTTGTTGCCCCATGGTCCCTGTGTGAGTAAAGTGGCCACCGCTCCAAGCTCAATCCCGTGATGGACTACAATCTCATGTTTAGTTTACTAATTTGTATTGAGATTTTAGTTCATCCTGTGAGCGAGCTTGGAGTGGTGACTACCTTACAACACACACTGGGACCATGGGGAACTAAAGTAGCCACCCTCCAGAAGGAAGGACAGTGTCAGCACCAATTCAGAGATGATTTTAGGATCTAGAGCCGAGTGATACACAAATAAGATACATTTATTCCATAATCATTCCATAATCTAAGGGAAACTTCCTTTGCAAAGTGAAAATTCACTTTGCTAAGTGCGCAACCTTCTTGCTTTTTCTAAATCTGGGCACACACCTTACAACCATCGCAAGACTGTTGTCTTGCGATGATTGTAAGGTAATTAAAAAAACGTATGATCTGCCTATCTTGGACAAGGCAGATTGTACGTTTGACCACAATGCCGAACTGGCAGTGTGCGCTTGCGCACACCGGCCCGCCCGGCTTTTATCTTACGAACATGCTACACACCCGCCGAAAATCGCACGATTCTCGGCGGGTTTTCGAACATGTTCGTAAGATAAAAGTCGTGCGACCTTACAGTAGTAGATGTCGCACGGCTTTCACACACCTTACGATAATCGTACGATTGCAGGATTTCCCGCGATTATCGTACGATTATCGCAAGATGTGTGGGCACCTTTACCCAACACCACCTGAGTCTACACACCTGCTCTTGCCATCATAAAGAGGTCCCACAGTCCCTGTTTAAAACTTCATACCATTATGGATCAACCACAGTCCCTTAATGAACAATCAGACACACTGCTTGTGTAAAAAAACATATAATTTATTTAGCACAGCAGTAATAAAAGGACAAATCCCCCTAACCCCTAAAAAACAAATAAAAAGTTCCATATAGATCATCAAGGAGCCCCCTAAAAAGTGAATGCCAATTAAAGACCGTGTATAGACCAAAAAGTGCATATAAATAAAAAGAGGTTTCACAGCAACAAAAATAGAAAGCAAATGCACTTATAAACCCCAAAATGTGTTTCACAGGAACAGCTACCGTGTTTCCCCGAAAGTAAGACCTACACCGAAAATAAGACCTAGCACTATCTTCAGGGGTTTCTGTAATATAAGACCTACCCCGAAAATAAGACCTAGTTCGGTGGTAGGTCTTATATTACAGAAATCCCTGAAGATAACTGGGGAAGAACCTAGCTATCTGGGTTCTATAAGCATAATACCATACAGATAATACCAGTGATGGCTGCAAAAATGGCTGGAGACAATATATTTATATAAATGGGCACTGACCTCCTATTTACCAAACTGACTGTGAAAATGAAATGACCAATACAATGAAAACAAACAAGCAAGCTAACTAACATAACGACAATAAGTGCTAACATTGCAACAAAAGTGGGAAAAGTAACTCATTTGATCCTGGGTGTGGCGATGGCACTCTCAGCCTCACCCTGCACAGAGGTTTCCAGGTTGCAGGGGAACAATCTAAGCACCAGCCAACTAAGAGCCATTGTCACTGGGATCGGTTAACTCTGCAGTTGATCTTTAAGGCCTGGTTCACACCTGTACGCTTTGTAGCAAGTTCAACGCTCTACGAATGCTCAAACATGAAAATCCCATTGTTTTCTATGGGTATGGTTCACACCTTGCCGTATTTCAGCCCGTCTGAACGCGCTACAAAACGGCCTACGCCTGAAAAGGTACATGAGCTTCTTTGCGCCGTTTTTGTTGCGCGTTTCCATTGGGATACAGCCAAGTAGCCCTCGAAAACGCGCGTTTGTCGCGTGTTTTTTAACCGCAAATCGCGATAAAAACGCGCGCCACGAAACGCGCGACAGACACGCATATTCGATACGCCTAGGTGTGAACAGAGCCTAACACACAAAAACAGTAGCTGCCGCCATGTGCTTCAAAGGAAGCACAATCTATTCACAGTGTCTGTTATAGCAATTCTGACCTTTAAGAGATGTCTGCGTCACCCACCTCCACGCCCCGGCAGGGATGAAACAGAGTTTAAAATATAACCGCTTTCTTCAAAGAGGGAAGCATTCTTTAATTTCTGATTACATAAACAATAGAATCAGCTTAACAATTTTAAAATATCATACCAAAAAGAAAATAAACAGACCTCACCTGGGCGTATTGAATATGCGCGTTTGTCGGGCGTTTAGTGACGCACGTTTTTACCGCGATTCGCGATAAAAAAACGTGCAACAAACGCGCGTTTCTGAGGGCTACTTGGCTGTATCCCAATGGAAACGCTTGACAAAAACGCCGCAAAGAAGCTCATGTACCTTTTCAGGCGTAGGCCGTTTTGTAGCGCGTTCAGACGTGCTGAAATACGGCAAGGTGTGAACCATACCCATAGAAAACAATGGGATTTTCATGTTTGAGCGTTTTGTAGAGCGTTCGTAGAGAGTTGAACGCGCTACAAAACGTACATGTGTGAGCCAGGCCTTAAGGTACTCCATTTTAAGGACTCTCTAATAGTCTCTTAAAATGGCAGTTTCACTGATATGCACCTCAACCATGCCCTCGGATGGGACTGGGTGGACTGGGATGAAGGAAGAAGGGAGGAACATGAACACATGTTTGGGGTTGCTTGATGCCCAAATTGCTGACTACAGAATATGCAGTGATGATTTAAACCAGGGGTCTCAAACTCAATTTAGTCGGGGGCCACTAGACACATTTTTTTGTCCCGTGGGAGCCGCTACTATATACGGTACTAGTTTTAATGTATGCACATGTTACAAGAGGCAACTGTCTCCGATTCAGATTAATGATCGGGTGACAGCTGCTGCATGTAAACGCCTGCACACCGCATGTAATCATAAGTGAAAGGATTACATGCAGTTAGGAATCTGTCACTATCCCTGGAAACACGATTGTTTATCCAGGGATAGTGATTATTTTTGTAACTGCATGTAATCATATCACATACAAACATTTTTTGATTACATGCGGTATGCAGGTGTGTACATGCAGCGGCTGTCACCTGATCATTAACTTGAATGGGTGACAGTTGCTGCATGTAAACGCCAGATTAGGGATTCCTGCTGCAGGAAAACGCAAGTTTGTGACACCGGAATCCCTAATTGCACCTGAAATATAGGGGACTCCCCCCCTATTGCAATCCCCCCCGCACACATAATAATACACTCCCTCTTCCCCTACACACACATAATACACTTCTTCCCCCTTCCAAGCCCCCTGCACACATATTAAACTCCCCCTCCCTCCCAAAGCCCCCAGCACAGAGAGGAGGCACATCATTGTTCCCTGGTTATCTTGTGGTGATTAGTAAGGTCTAGTGCAGACCTTATCAATGATCCATCATTCAGCCAGAGCTCAGAACTGACAGAGCTGCGGACGGAGCTGACAGGAGCAGCTCTGCGGTCTGCATGCAACAGAGATGCAGACCGTTTAGCTGCTCCCGCAAGTCGGGCACGCGGTCTGTGACCGTGTGCCTGACTTGTCAGCTTGCTGCGGGCCACATAGTACCGGCTCACGGGCCGGAGTTGCCCCGCGGGCTGGTACTTTGAGACCTCTGATTTGAACGCATGCCAACAAGTCCGGCTTATATGATATGAAGAAGATTTATCTGAATCTTTATCTGAATGTTTCTCGCTCTCCTGGCCCCTGCGGTGGGGTCCTGTTGACTCCCCTTTGTCCCTCTCCATCCGTGCCCATGGTTAAGAGGTGGATAGCAGTGATACTGTCATTTTAAGAGACTATAAGAGAAACGCGTAGAGAGAAGTTAATTGTCGTCCTCCCACTGGATTACATCATGAAAAGAAAACTGATATATAACATATTGTAAACACTTTTGCTAATACTAAGATAATATGTGGGAGGATACAACTACATCCAATGTTCCTAAATTTAGATAATTTTAAAGCACAAGTTTTAAATATGTTTATATAAAATTTGTTATATTTTACACAAATACCATTTTGTGATCCTCGGAGTACCCTAAAAGTCCATTTTGTTTCTTCTATTTTGTATAATATTGTAATATTGATGATGTATTATTGGGATGTGGTACCCCCCCCCCCCCCCCCCCCCCCCCCACC
>NW_017306592.1:1240551-1259236 GCF_000935625.1 Nanorana parkeri
GAGCCCCCCCCCCCCCCCCCCAATGCACACCTCACTGTGTGATGACAGCTAATTTTAAAATAATGTTTTAAAGAAAGAAAAGGAAAAACAGAAAAACAGCGCAAAAAATATATATTTACAACGTTTGATGAAAAGACAAAAACAGTAAAATAAATGGGATAAAAGGGAAAAGTAATTAACATGGTTTGCCTGGTATTTCGATCCAGTAGAGGCCAATTCACTGCAGCGAAAGTCTGTTTCTGATAGAGTCACTGGCCCTCAGAAATGACTCATGGTAATTGGGTATAAGTTTTAAAGCGAACCTTTACCCATTTTAAATACAAATTACAGCGTAATGCTGACGTGAAATCATCTTACATTCATTAGTTAAAAAAACATATTTTTCTTTTACTTACAATTATTGTTTTTCCTCTTCCTGGTCCTCTTGGGCATTAGTGATGTAATCTGTCCAAGAGTTGCATCCGGGGAAGGTTACAACAGCAGAGCATTGCTGGGAAATCTTATCTGTAATCTCATGAGATCTCAGGGAAAGGCATTTTCCTCCCCTATAAGTATCTGTTTGAAGATTGCCATTACTAAACATTTCTAAAGGTGTATTTGTTGTCATTTAAAAGATAAGGGTGAAGTTCCTCTGTAATGGAGAATTGAGAGCTGTTGAGCTGCAGATGCAGCCATCTTTCTGGTCCCCAAGGACGGTGTTTACAGAAATTACATAACCAATCAAATTGTCTAAGGAGTGTGCTAAACGGTGGTTAGGTGTTTCATGATAGTTCACCGGACACGCCCATAGTTCCACTTTTTCTAACTGTATCAATATTTCCGAATTCCCATGTTTTACAGTTCGATAACCATCATATTATTAATAGAGACTGATCATAAATCACATCAGATGTATATAACCTTTTAGGACCGTTCAATGAGACCCATTAGCTGTACATTATAGCCTCGGTATGTTTGGTACCTAATTTATATTTACATTCTTATACATTTTGCTGGACACTTGTTATGATCGGAATGTTATCATATTAAGATATATGTAATAAGAATAGATTATGGGAGCTGTGTTGTATCAAAGGAAAGTTTCAGGTCAAGTAGAGCCAGACTTAAACTGGTATTCTTAGAAATGGCTTTATGATGGGCAATTACAACCAGAATACAGCCTGCTGAAGCATCTGCTAGGGGTTTTATGGTGTGGCAATTTTATGAGGGCACTTAGTTAAAAGTCTCGGACTTAATTCCATTTACAACAGCTAATTAGCCATTAAAAGGTTTTGCAGATCCTGATCTAAGCAGGATTTATGACCCTGCTAAGATTTTGTTTATTTAGCTTGACCTGCTGGAGTTGGTGGTGTGTAGTGTGGAGGTGACCCATTTCGTCTATGACTTTGAAAAGTTGTGGTCCTTTGCTGGAGCACAAACAACTATTTTAAAGCTAAACAATCTGTCCCAGGCTTACACATTTTGGAGAAATTAGGATGGCACGGTGTGACTTCCCCATTCTCCTTACTCAGTTTGGAGTTCACGGACCTTATTATTGTCACACCAGGTACTCTATATCTTTATAATGCTACAATGAGGTCCCGGGGGGGGGGGGGGGGGTGTCCTCAGCCATTTTGTGGCTAGAGGCCACTTTGTCTGATGCTATTTAGCTAGTGGCACTTTATAAAAATGCTGTATAAAAATTATGCACACACCAAACAGGAGATGAAGTTCTGCCTTTGGTATTCTCTTTTCAAAAGGCTCCTTGGTAAGCTATATGGGATTTTTTTTTTTTGTAAGGATTAAGGGGATATGTATTCTTCATACTGCTGTATTAAATACATTTATTTATTTTAGGTATTTATATAGCACCAACAATTTACACGGCGCTTTACATAGTTGCACATTCACATCAGTCCCTGCCCTCAAGGAGCTTACAATCTAAAGTCCCCATCTCATATACAGGGCCAATTTAGACATGAGCCAATCAGAACATGCAAACTCCTTGTTGATAGTGACCTGGCCAGGATTCAAAATAGGGACCCCCAGTGTTTCAAGACAGAAGCGCTAACCACTAGGCCACTGTGTTGCCCATAAATGATGTGTCTTTTCACAAAAATCCATGTGGCTGATTTCTCTTTGAGGAGAATGTGTTGTTTTCATATTTGGTTTATCCCTGGTCAGCATACAAGATGGTGCATTTTTTGTTTGGGTTAACATATTATGAAGAAAACAAGACAAAGTGCAAAAGCACTCAAAGGCTGGCAGGAATACCTAAACCTCCCAGACGAACAGGACTAGAGTCGGGGATTAGAATGGGTAGATCTTACTTTTAGGGTATCTCTGACTTTAATGTCACTTTAAGTTATTTGCCTTTCCAACGAGACTGACTAGGAAAGGCAAATAACTTAAAGTGACATTAAACCCTCAGATTTTTTAACATAAAACAATAGTGTAATGTGTGCATGGTGAAGACATAGAGGTAGTAGACAGCTTGTTCCTCATTGGATCAATTATTAACAAAGGATCCAGCAGTCAAGATATGCAGACTGACAAAATCGCTTTTTTTTTTACTTCCTTTTGGTCTGTTAAATATATAATTGAAAGTGTTTTGTTATCTTATCTGTTCGATAATTGCAAAATAATACCCACTGATCCTGCCAGAAATCTTGTAAGCTGATAACTTTCTATGCTTTCTGGCTGTTCTGCACCCTTTGTCAGTTAGCATTGTTCCCAGCTATTACTGAGATACTGCAACTGCCCCCTGAGAACTGCATAGCCCCTCCAGATATGGTATAGAGATGAGGAGAGGGGAGGTTCCAGTAACATACAATACATCTTAACATATCTATGCCATACCTGAGATGGCTCCCAATCTCAGTTAAACATTAACTGCCAATCATGTCCCTCAAAGACACCAATACATCCAGGGTGACAATAAGAGACCAGATTAAAAACAACACACAACCAATGCAAAGGGCATCATCCAAGAGAGTCTAACAAGAAGAGGAACACTGCTCAAATGCTGCTAACTCCATCTAAGCTGGAAGCTTCTCTTTTCCTTGGATCCTCCTTCAATTCTTCTTTTTCCCTCCCTTTAAGCAATCAGGTATGTGCCTAACCTTTTGAGGTAATTGGGTATGTGCCTAACTTTTCATCCACTCTTCCTAGAATGACTTAACAATGTACTATTCCCTCCCTCTACAAACCCAGTCATGACGGCCTTTCACATACACCTCTGTCTACTGCTCCAGACCTGACTTGTTTGTTCTTGGGCACATAGACCAAAGACAAACAGAGAACAGGCTTTAAAGGTGCCTAGACAATTCATATGCCTAACAAATATTGCGTTTTTAGATACATGAATAGTCTAGGCACCTTTAAAGCCCATTATCTATTTGTCTTTGGTCTATGTGTACAATTTCTGACAGTCATTTTGGTGTCACCCCTTCTTAAAAGTCGGGCACTCGGTCATGGAAAGAGAGCCTGACAGTTGCACGAGAGAGGAGGAGACCCAGCGGCATAACATATCGCGCCGGGTGAACGTTCCCTTCTTTCTTTGCCTTGATGCAAATGAAGATCACCAGCACTTGTCACTTTGTCAGTATGTCACCCTGATGAAGGGACCCTGAAGGCCTAAGAGGTAATTGGGTATGTGCCCAACTTTTCATTTTAAAATAAATACAAACAAAAAATGACAAGTATTCATCGAGTGCAGGTGTTCTTCATTTGCATCAAGACTTAGTATTGCATGGCACCATCCGTGATCATCACTGCAAGCACCACCATTTACTGCATGGTCCTAAACCCTGTAAGGAGTGCAGGGGGTATATCTGGACACTGCTCTTCTCTTTGCCAGCGCCCATCACCTAGTTGGCCACCGGCAGGTAATCGCCTGTGATGTCATTACAGCAGCCGATCTGGGTGACACCACGCTTGGGGACATCCCTGGCCCATTTCTAGGAAAGTGATACACATTGGCGTCACAAGTGGGGTGTGATGATGTCCCGGCGAGTGACGCCCGGCGGTCGCCCTCGGTGACACCTGGCCTGGGAAGGTCCCGTTTGATACATCCTATATGTATCTCATTTGTTCTTGGATTTAGATATAATTTAATTTCCCTTGCACTTGACGGGATATTTAAAGTGATCACAGCCTTGCCTTACTTATTAAGCTAAGTGAATTATTCACTTTGCAAAGTATTCACTCCATGTTCCTTTATTACATCAACCCTATTCATTCTGCTGGTTAAATCATTGTGTTCCCTCTAGTGCCATCCTCTGGTAGCAGACACCTTATCCCATGCAGCTGATATGATTCATTCATTTCTTTAGCATGGGATTATTAACAGACTCAGCCTTAGTTCTGTGGAATGGAAAGCAGGAGGTCCATCATCATCAGAGGCTGACATCTGCTTGTTTTGGTGAAAACATAGTGGCACCATGTCTGTCACCAGCCTCTCGCTGCAAGACTGCAGATGGCACAAGAGGCGAATCCTCTCTCGTCAGGAGATCAATGTTTGCACTGTCACTTTGCAGCCTTCTGTTTGTCTTCCCGAATGTCTTTCATTGACTCCGTCACGCGCGCTCTGATCGCGCCGCCTATTTTATTTCCTAACGATCTTTGCTTGCGAGCTCTCCTAATGTAATAATATCACACATATTAATTTGAAAAGCAATTTCATTTCCGCGTAACCCGATCTCACATCGATCTGCAATTATACTCGCAGGACTTGTTTGTTTTTTTTTGTTTGGAAATATCACCGCCGAGTATTGAAGTTGAGAATTCAAATCTTCTAATACCTGGAGGCATTTACTTATTTATTATTATAATAATAAACGGGAGGATAAGATGTTCCCAAGAAGTTTGATAAGGAGCTATTGTCAAAACAAGCCTCCAACCCCTTCAGAACAAATGAACATGTTCTGGTACATAGTAAAGTAGAAGGCTTTTGTTCTCTTAAAGAAGAACCCCTGGATGTTTTATTATTAACCCCTACAGTGGGGATACCCCCGGACTGCAAGGATTAAATGCTTGTTTGTGTCTATTTGCTAAAATAACAAAGATATACTCACCCGAAGCTCCAGCTGTCACAGAGCTCCCTCCAGCCTGTCTCCCCCTTGTGTAGCATTGGAATCTACGTCACTGTCCTCATGTCTATACACAGTGCATAAATGTTGATGATTTATGGGACGTTAGACAGCTGCAGAGGAGGGGGAGAGACGTTGAAAGGACTGATCTAAGAACAAGCCATCTCAGAGCTTTGGGTGAGTATTAACTTTGGGGGTTTTTTTACCACTTCCGGGCCGCAATACGTATATATAGACGGCGGCCCGCAGAAGTGGTTAAAACCAGAACACGGCTGCTGCAGCAGCCGTGTTCTTGGCATCGTTTTTAACAACCGGTGATAGCTGTTAATATACAAGTGATCTTCCGCCCCCACCCGCCGGCGGCTGGGAACGGCTCAGTGGGTCTCCCCGCAATGATTGGAGAGAGATTCAGCCGCTTCTAGCCACTGATCTCTCCTCCGATCACTGGACCCGGAAGAGATGTGTATTACATCACTCCCGGTGTCACTGTTTACATTCTCCGGCTCTTAGAGCCAGGAGAAGAAGCTGGTGAAGCAGATCTGTGCTTCCTCAGCTTATTTGTGGTCCCAAGGTGACATTAGGGGTATGAAAGACCCCTGATGTCTCCATAAAGAGGACCTGTCACACCCTATGTGATATTACACAGGGTGCTTGTTATCCCCCTATGTGATATCAATAGGGTTAGTGTAAAAAAAAAAGTGTTTAAAACTTAAAAAAACATTGAAGTAACATATAAGAAAAATAATAAACAGAGTAAAAAAAATTTTTTTTTAGTCCCCCTCCCCCCACGTGCATGCAAACACGCGTTGGTGCTCCTACGAGCAAAAACGACAATTGTGCTACACATGTTACATATCGCCGCGAACGTCGGAGTGTGATAAATAATTCTGGAGCCATTAATCACTGTTAGCACTAAACTGATGAGCGGTAAAAGCGTTTAAAAGTGTTCCCTATGGCAAATTTTGTGTATTGAAGTTTTTTGCGGCTTCACGAGTGAACACAATTTTAAGGCTTGACATGTTTGGTATCTAATTAGCCGGTGTGACCTCATATTTAATATTTTACCAAAAAATTGGGTATTATATTCTGTTTCTATGCACTAAATTTTAATTTAGTTTATTTTATCCTAAAAATATTGATTGGATAAACATTTGCGCAAATACCCTGCAACATAACAAATTGCAACTAGCATTCTTTAATTCTACAGGGCCTCTGCTTTCAGAACATATATCATTGTTTGGGGGTCTGAAGCTGTTTTGCAGCAAAAAATCTATGTTTTATCATGTGTGTGCAAATAGTAAGAAATTGCTCCGGATAGCTAGTGGTTAACCTAGACACCAACGTGCAGTTACACCTTCCAGTGCGCAGTTAGCCTCTCTGCAAGGGTTACAAAAAAATGTCCTGGAGTTCTTCTTTCATTTTTCTGTTTTTAAGACAGATTCCCAGATTAACCCTTCAATTTGCTCTTTAAAGCAGAACGCTAGCCAAACTGGAAAATAAACATTTAAAGAAATATTAACCCTTGCAATTGGGCTACCCCCTCACTGCACGGGTTAAGTCCTTTTTTTTTTCTCTAGGGGCAAAAATAAAGAAGATATACTCACCTGATCCTTGTCTTCTATCGCTGCTGGACAAGTCCCTGCAGCCTCTTTTGCCCCGGGCTCCGGTGGTCAAAGGACCCGTGACGTCATCATGTCTAATAGAGGTCTATTAGACATAAAGATACCGAGGGACTTACCACAACAGAAGTAGAGAGGGAGAGAGGTGGATAGTCATTGCTACAGGGCCGAGGATTGGGTCAGTATTTCTTCTTTACTTTCGCCTCTAGAGGAAAAGGAACAGTTAACCCTTGCAGTGCTGGGCTAGCCCCACTGCAATGGTTAAAGCAGCACTCTGGGTAAATAATTCCTTAACCCTTGCAGTGGGGCTACCCCGCGATGTAAGGGTTAAGTGCTCATTTCCATCTAGGTTCAAAAATAACAAATATATAATTTTTCTAAAACCTGAAGTTTCTTCTTTAAAATACATTCATAAGAGCAATGTTACCAGCCATAATATTTGTGATTCCGTTCAGCCATAATTGTGATACATATCTCTTTGCAGCACCATATAACCAGAGGGTGACTCTGCTCTCTGCAGATCTTCACTTTCCTATTCCACCTCGCAGCCCAGTACTAAAATGAGAGATTGGTTTAATGTGCTGGCAGGTCCACTCTATGCCTGAAGCTGATATAAACATGGATTGCAGGTGATTATACTTGCTGTACTAAAAATATATAGTTAATGGATTTAGGAATAAAAACTTGTATATATATTTGTCCGGAGTTCAGCTTCGGGGCTCTTGTATGAATGCTGCGTTTTCCTGCATGTGACTCATGCTTCAAAGCATGTCCGACCATTTTAATTAACTTTTAAAGCTGAACTCTCGTTAAATATAAAAGACACAAATTAGCAGCTCTGTATTCATTAATACACCATTAAAGAAGAACTCTATGCCCGCACTGCAAGGGTTAAGTGCTACTTTTGTCTAGGGGGCTCAAGTACAGAAGATATACTCACCTGATTCTCGGTCCCATGGCGGTCAGCATTCTCCTCTTTTCCCCTTCCAATCCAACTGCGTAATGTCCCTCGGCGTCATCACATCTAATGCAGGTCAATAAACCTGTACAAGACGTGATGACATCAGTGGTCCTTAGACTGCCAGAGCCCAGGGGAGAAGAGGATGAGGGGACTGGTCTAGGAGCCTGGAGGGAGCTCTCTGAACTGAGCATCAGGTGAGTAATACAGCTTTATTTGAGACCTTCTAAACATAATGAGCACTTAACACTTGCAGTGCTGGGGTTGCCACACTGCAAGGATACGTTTTTTGACTTATATAATATCAAAATGCACTGTGCATTTGGTACTTGGTACACTTTGGCGCAGCTTCTAAGGTCTGAATAGGTGAGGTGTTAGGAGCACGGATAATTTGCTTTTTTCCATAGCTTTTTTGTTTGCATGGACTTCTTGTTTTTTATACAGGCAGTTTAGATAACTGCATTTGGCCTGGTATCGGCCTCTTTCAATCCCTGTACAGTGGAGCACAGACTGAGGGTGGAGAAAGCAACAAAGGGAGCAAATTAGTTCTGCTACCATAGATGACAGTGGGCACCATGAGCGCAAAACCGTAACCACAACAACGTGCTCCATGTTTTTAGTCACTGATCCGGTGGAGAGATCGCAAAGCTCTCTCTGTGACCGACTGAGCGATACAGAACACAGCAGCACTTGCCACTTACATTCCTCACATAACAGCCGCATTCATCAGTGCCTGGGAAGCTGCAAGGGAGCATAACTGTGGCTCCCCAGGCTTCTCATCCAATCAGGAAGATGGGTGGGTGGTCACATGACCACCTGCCAGACTCCCTGCTTCATTACTGCACCCCTGCTGGAAGCAGTAAGGGACAGTTGAAGAGTTTGGAATCCGAGATGCCTCAGGTCTGTGTATCTATGTATATATACGCGTTTATGTTTGTACTTTTGTGTACGCACTCTAATGCAATAGGCTGCGCATGCCTACGTCTGCTACCATGCTCATGTGCTAACAAGGAACATGGCATTAGCAGGAGAGAGCAGAGTGATCAGCAGATGAATTGCGTGTGCCCGTGAAATGGCGACTAAATTCAGTATCCCAAAAAGTCCATAGAAGACGCTTTAAAATCCCCTACTGGTTATCAGTTTAGGGATACGTGTGAATATTTGCCATAGAATTATTGCTTTTACTCTGGCGTGCACGGCGATAACCAACATGTGTATCGCGATCATTGTTTTCGTACGTTGGTGCAACCAAAGCGTGTTTACTTTTTTCACGTGCGCTCGTGGGGGACATTAAAACATTAAAAAAAATTATTTTTACATTTATTCAATGTATTATTTTTTAAACTTTTTTTTTAACTTTAATTGCTGTCACATAAGGGGGGCTTACAAGTCCCCCATGTAATAGCATACTGGCAGTGATAGGTCCTCTTTAAGGTCATACTGGGGGCTCAAAAAGACCCCTAGTATCACCTTTACACTCTAAATTAGCTATTGAAGTGCAGATCGCACTTCAGTAGCTTATTGCTGTACTTCAGGAGCCGTGCAATGACAGCTATGGGACCGGAAGAGATGTAATGTGCATCGTTCCCGGTCCCATAGAACGGGGAGGAGATCGGTGAACTGAGGTTTGCTGTTCTCCTCCCCAGCTTCCCGCCAGCACCTGACATGCCAGTCCTGTGCTTGCAGGAGGGGCAGCGGAGCCCGGGAAACAAGGTGGGGGTGTCGGGCGGGGATACAGGCACTTCACCGGCCCCTAGAAGCGATTTGGCCACAGCTAAGCCGCCAGGATCTCTTCAATTGTAAAGCCAACAGCCGGCTGTTTAAATGGGCCAGCTTTACGTCGGTGTCAGCAATGAATGCTCGGTAGGCAATTAACGCGACACATATGTGTGAATGGCCCTAGGAGTAGTCGCATTCAACTGGGCCTGTTCTGTAATGTTGGAGACATGTTGATGCCAATCCAAGCAACTGAAAAAGCAAAACTTTCCCATGAAACAATTCATGTGAATGTGACACCTACTAGCAATTCAAACTGTACAAACACGTTTTGCTGGCTGGTCTGGCCAAGTGTAAAGAACTTTCTTCTTGTTTCGGCCTTGCGGCGGTAATGACATAATGATCATCTACGCAGGATCTTTTTGGGAGAGGTTTGCACAAAGATCTTGCATAAAAATGCATGGATTGTTCTGTAAAGTGCTTATGTTCGTACGTGTGTAGATGTGTAAATGTCCATACAGCATATTTACTTAATTTTACTTACACATATAAGCATTAACCCCTTAAGGACCAAGCTTCAGTTCCTTGTATTTCAGTTAAGGACCAAAGCAATTTTTGCAGTGTGTTTTCAACCGCAATTTCCATCTTTCTCATTTATTGCACCAACACATATTATATACTATTTTTTAAGGACAAAAAGGGCTTTAATTTGATGTAACATATGAATATATAAGTTCTCATTTAGAGCATAACGGATAGGTAATTACTTACTTGTGTCTCTGCCGCTTGCTCCCACCTGAAGATCTGAAGATTCTCGAGCAGCTGTGAAGGATCATGGGGCGAGCGCATATGCAGTAGAGATCTTGGGCCGGGAGAAGCGGAGAGAAACAGTGGAGGTGAATGCACACAGCCCAGGAGCGTGCACGCAGACAGACATCGTGGGACACAGAAGACACAGCAGTCAGCGCTGGATCAGAGACAGTCACCAGCGCTGGAAAATGATCGGATCAAAAGGCATAATTTAAGGTATGTCCTTACACCAGCATTGGGGTGGGAGGGGAATGTGACTTTAAACCCTTAATAACCCATGACAGAATTATTCCATCATGGGTCCTTATGGCACGGACAACTAAGATTAAATAATTACGTCAATGGTACATGTTTTTATGTTTACAAGTGTAAATTACTGACCTCAGACACAGATTTTTCTATTTTGAACACAGTGCATGTTTACTGATCTTTACGCACTGCGTGCCAGGGCCCATAGGAAATAATATAACTGCGTTGAGAAAAAAAAAAGCAGTACTGATATGTTTGTTTGTATGTGCATGAGCCCTAAATGCCCTGGTAGTGAACTACCCCTCTATATGCAGCTCTTTTCCTAGTTATAAGTCAATGAGTTGCCTGCCAACTGAAACCTGAAAACAAGATGTCACGATGTCAGGCGCACAGGGGCAAACACAGGGTGCTTGTGTTCCAGCTTCAGTGCATGGAGGAGGCAGGGGACACAGAGGGACGCTGGAACTCAGGGGGCAAGGATGTGTCTAAAACACAGGGTGCAGATAAGTCTTGAAGGGCACAGGGGATTTGCTTCAGGCAGATGTGCTTTCCGTAGTCGCTATCACTCCTCACTCTCTCTCTCCTAGCTACCTCTCTACTCTCTTCTTGCTCATCTTCCTGGCTCTCTCCCTTAGCTGTCTCTCCTCGATCTCTCCCCTGGCTGACTCCTCAATTTCTCTCCTGGTTGTCTCTCCTCGATCTCTTTTGAAGACTCTACAAAGGAAAAAAAATATAGAGTGTTCGGGATTCACTCGAAGAGAAGGTGGCAACCCTAGGTGAGCATTGACCACCAAGGGAACCAAGGATCAGGTAAGCAAAATTGCTTTACTTCAGTCCCCTAGGCATGAACTGCCAATTACCCTTGCAGTGCGGAGATTGGCTTTAAACCCACTACAGGTAATATAACCTGGATTTGGTATGCAGGCAGTCCCAGGGTTACGAACAAGATAGGGTCTGTAGGGTTGTTCTTAAGTTGAATTTGTATGTAAGTTGGAACGGGTACATTTTTTAAGTGTAACTCCAGCCAATAAATGTTTTCTCCGTTTTGGATAGCATAGGGAAGGGCTAACCCCCTGTAACGTTTGTTTTACTATCCTCAGAGTAGGCTCTAACCCCACACCATACTAACCAAAACAAAAAAAATTAAAATTGCAACTTGAACAGATGTTTGTACAACTTCCTGTAATATACAGTACCAGACCTGGAAAAAGAGGCGGGCACCCCTCGTCTGCACATCTAACAACTTCCTGTAATGTACAGGAGGTACAGTATTACGAACCAGACCCACTCCTCGTCTGCACATCTAACAACTTCCTGTAATGTTCAAGAGGTGCAGTACTACAAACCAGACCCACTCCTCGTCTACACATCTAACAACTTCCTGTAATGTTCAAGAGGTGCAGTACTACAGACCAGACCCACTCCTTGTCTGCTCGTCTAACAATTTCCTGTAATGTACAGGAGGTACAGTACTACGAACCAGACCCACTCCTTGTCTGCACATCTAACAACTTCCTGTAATGTACAGGAGGTACAGTACTACGAATGTCGGCACGAGCGCAGTAGTACTACAACTAGTGGAACAGCCTGGGACCTCCGTTTGTAAGTACGAGTCGTACGTAACTCGGATGTTCATAACTCGGGGACTGCCTGTTTTATTTTTTGGGGGTTTGTGCTTTGGAAAACAATATACTACACAAAATGGTTAAATTAATTGAATAAACATGTCTGTGCTGACCTTTGTTCTGGTCCTTTTTTATGGAATGTTCTCTTCCTGGTCCTGAACAGTTTACAACTTGTTTCATTCTGGTTTGACTATAGCTCCTTATCAGATGGCTTGTGGTGATGATGTCACCTTGTTTTTCTGTTGTCGTCAAGAGCATAATACATATTTTCTTCCTCAGATAATCTGATCTCAAACCTGCCTCATGACCATTTCTACTTAAGACTGTGTTATCTAGTCGGGGCACATTCAACATGAGATATTCTGCTTGGTTATTTATTTCTGTATTAAAATAGATAAGAGAGCAGCTTGAAGCAAAAAAAGGAAATCAGTCATTGCGCTAGTATGCTAATGCTATCCAGAAAAAATAGCAAGACCATACAATTTACCTTGTTCTGAATTCTCTGTAATCCATTGCAGCCTGATTTAGCCCAATGGAATTGTGGCTGCTGGTCACCTGACTGTGTAGTTTTAAGTCAAAAATACCTTTAACTACACAGAGACTAACTTTTGTTCAGCTCAAGCTAAAGGAATGAATATGGCCTCAAATAAGCTACCCAACTGTACATGTGATCATATAAGTCTATGTTCTTGTTAACTTTAGCATTCAACGGGAGTGTCTCACCTCATGTGTTTCTACTACTAACCCATGCAGGTGTCCCATCGCACTCCTGACTGGTAGATCCCAATGTTTGTGGTGGGTGCTGCCATTGTTTGCCTGAAGAAGGGACGCTTTGTGGCCATGAAACGTTGTTTGCTTTGTGATATGTTTGACTTGCATCAAGAAAGTATGAAGTTATATCACAGTAGGTGTGCCGGTGACTTTTCTATACATCATCTGCTCAATAAGAGAAACATTTAGGTATGTAGGGCTTTTAAGGCACCGGGTAAAAAATCCAAAAGATTAAAACATACTTCATGAAAAAATCTTTATTCATTGCACAAAATATTTTTAAAAACCATAAAAACGCATGCTGACACCATCCTTGTAACAGAATACCTCCACTAAAACTGTTCCACTCAATCATGATTGAGGTATATTGATCATGTATAACATAATCGAACAATTCATGAGTATAATTCATGGAAAAACCCTTATATAGGTATAGTGAAAGTCAACTTGTCAATACCAATGTCAATTATTTATAAACATGATACAAATATAATGAATCACACTTAACATGATAGGTATGATCAATAGGGAATGTTCTCAAAATCATGTATGTCAAAACATACATCATCTGCTACTAGCCCTTGACAACTTCATTGTCCTCATATTCAATCTGTTTATCCCAACAGGTTGATCTTGTGAATCCAGATTTCCTTTTGCATAGTGAAGGAGTTTTTTTTGAGGTGTCCAAGACAATACATAATCCCAACTTTCTCGAACATCTTAAACAAAAGAAAATATTGCAAGCCTTGGTTTAGCATAATCAGAGTAAGTACAGAGGTGGGGAAGCTAAGATTTAGTTGAGCAGGCTGTATAGCTTTTGTAAGTGGTCAAGTTTCTTTTAGCTAGCTATTAAGGTTTCTGGCTTCCCCTACCTTACTTCCCCACTGACTCCCTTTCCTCCACAAGTTATTAGAGATGTGTGATATTGAGAATTTTCAGTTGTCAAAATTTTTTCCAGGAGATTTCTATTAAATTTTGATTAGATGTTTTGGAGCCAATGGGAAAGGCTTAGGGTCTATTCACTAAGCTGCCGTAGCCAGCCCAGTGACTAACCGACCCGAAGCGAAGTTAGCCGAACGCTTTTCAGCTATTCACTTCAGGCTGGTACAGCTGATTCCAGCCGTATATCGGCTGAAATCAGCCGTAAATCGGGTGGCTTCGGCTGGCTTCGGGTCGGCCGAACATGCTCAGCGAAGTGCAGAAGGAGTACAACTCAGCTGATCCAACATCGGGATCGGCTAAGCCGAACCTCCGGCAGGCTACTCGCTGCTGTTCGGCCTATTCTCATAGATGCCGAACAGCAGTGAGTGAATAGCCGAATTCCGCAGAGCTGTTCTGCTCGGTACCTCTGTGGTACCGACCAGAATAGAAAAACTGTTAAAAAAAGATGTAAAAAATAAAATATAAAATGATTGGGCGGAGCTAGCAGTGACAGCTAGCTCCGCCCAACTGTTTTCTATAGGCCGGGCGATTCTGCTGCCGTCAGAATAAACACAAAACTCACCATAGCAATGCATAGCTAGATTCATATTGGCTATTTCACTTTGCAATAGCCAGTAGAAAATTAGCTATTGCACCCGCCCTCTGCTGCTGTCAGTCACCAAAGGGGGTCCTGATCGAGCAGAGTGAACCTTTCTGGGAGAAAGTGTTTCTCTCCCGGGCGGCCAGGAGTCGTATTAGACTCCCAGAGCGTCCGGGAGAGTAATGACAGTTGGCCTTCCTGGTTACCAGGTAACCAGGAAGGCCATCTGTCATTACACACTGAGAACACGGAGAGGCCGCTCTCAGTGTGTAATGACAGCGTCCCTGGTTAGCTGGTAACCAGGGATGCTGATCTCTCTGAAAGTGGCCGCAGCCAGCCGTGAGATGAAGGCTGGCTCTGCCCAGCTGTCAGAAGCAGGCTGTCGGCCGGCCAATGGCCGGCCATTTGGGCCAGCTTCGGCTTTCACCGCAGCTCAGTCGAGCCAAGGCATATGCCTTCGACTCGACTGAGCCGCTCGGCCAACTTCGGGAGCTGTACGGGCTATAGTGAATAGCACGTACAGCGGCCCTTGGGTTCTACTGAACCGACGGGGTCCTGGGGCCGAAGCTAGCTGAAGGATCAGCCTAAGCTACGGCTAGATCCTTCGGCAGCTTAGACCCCTTAATGTAGGTGGTTGTTAAGGGTACTATGGGCTTGACATGGGCCCCCAAGGTTTTAAAAATCTCCTTTCAACCATACAATTGTATGGTTGTTCTTGTGCCCAACAAATTCTCCTAATTATCCTCATCATTTTATGGGGATTTTTTTCACAGAAAGAAAAAAAAAAAGTAAAATAAAAAATCTAAAGCATTGAATTACCAATCAAATACATTAAAAAGGAAAGTAAAACTTTATGTGATAGCAATCAAGTTTAGTGTATAAAATAAGTAAAAAAATAAATAAAAATGAAAGTCCCCATAGTTCTCCTAACGGGAGGACACAAACTATACAGCTTGCGGTATACTGAGACGCCGCAGCTGAAGCGGATCCCGACAATTATGTCTGGATGCGCCCAGCTGTGTGAGTGACAGCTTATCTAGAGGCAGAGCCAGCTGTACCCGTCCCCTCCCACGTCCGTTCCACCAGTCAGCGCTGGAGGATCGGAGCGGGGAGGGGGGAATCCAGTCCCTCCCCTGTCACGGCAGAGAGCCGTGACAGGATTGAGAAGTGAGCGAACGCCGGCATGTGTTCGCTCACTTCCCGATCTACTGAGCCGACCTGTGACAGTCGCATTGTCACAGGTCGGCTAGAACTATGAGGTGAGTGAAAAGCACTCACCTCATAGTTTTCCTTTAAAGTGTCACCTATGGCCAATTTTAGGCATGGTAGTTTTTTTGCGATTTTGTGGGTGCACGCAATTTTAAAGCTTAACATGTTGGGTGTCTATTTACCCGATGTGACCCCATCTTTTATATTTTACCAAAAAATCGGGTAATAATAAATGTTTTCTAACAGTTTTTCTTTCAATATTTTCACTCCTTTTTTCGTTATATAGTAAAAAATAAAAACCCCAGTGGTGATTAAATACCACCAAAAGAAAGCTCTATGTGTCCCCAATAAATGGTATAAAATTCATTTACGTACAGCATTGCATGACGGAATAAACAGCAGTCAAAGTACTGCAGCGCTGAATACTGAAAAATGGCCTAGACAGGAAGGGGGTGTAAACACCGCAGTCAGCAAGTGGTTAAGAACTTAAACCTGCCTTTCTGGCAGGTGATCAAATTGACCAAATGAATATGTATATTATGAACAGCACACTCATGAGCCAATCATGTATATATGAAATCAAGCAAGGTGGAAGAGCCACTCATTTCAAGACCATTTTCTTTGCCTCGAAACCATATGTTTGCTTACGCAAGTTACAGATCATTTGTTCTGCTCTACACAATGGTCGGTTGACAGGTTCATTTTAACAGGTGAAATTACCTTTCATTTCCAGGGCTGCATGTGAATAACCGTACAGAAAGAAATGCTAATTGAATATTTCCCTTTTACAATAGCGCAAGAGTTCCAATTAACCGTGAACGCCATCTTCCTCACCAATGAACAAAGGCAAAGGCATCGCTTCAGACCCATATTTCATTAATATGAGTCCACATCTGCAGCTCTGTGTATTAAAATAAAACGTTATATTACGATACCTACACAGCCTGACGGATGTGGCTGAATTTATACGTTTCATAAATAAACCAATTTGCGAATATAGAACTTTACTATTATGTTTTCCTGAAAGGCCTCTGGCAACAACAGCGGGAAAAAATAAATAAATAAGTAAAATGGTATTTGATTTAGTCTAATCCAGAAATTTTATTTCTCAAAAAAGAAAGAGTTCACAATCAACAGAAAATGCAAGAACAGCGAACACAAGTAGAAAATGATCTAAAAGGCTGTGAGCAATGAATGCATTATTATATAAGAATTAGCTTGACATGGAAAAATGTGTAACTTTTTTTTTCCTTATAATAGCGGAGATAGTGTTTGAGGTTATAGGCTGCTCGGCGATGCAATACAATCAATCTTATGCTTTAAGATGGAATACAATGCAGAATATGTTGTCTCTTCGTGGCTGGGTAGCGTGCTAAAACTCATTTCATAATTTGCTCATTTTCTTCCTTTCTCCACAGTTAGTTCTGGTAATAAACAGTATATATATATATATATATAATATATATATTTATAGGTGCAATCCACATTTTTAAGAAAAAAATTATAACAGGACATTAACAGGTACATATGAAATCCCTGCATATAAATATACAAGGATATTTAAAGGGATTCAACAAAGTATTTTACCTTAAAGCTAAATTCTACTCTAAAACCTTTGAAATGCCAGTCAACAAACCAAAAATTACAAATCAATTTTTTTTAGATTTTGTTTCTCAGACAGCTCAAAAAAGAAAGAAATCCAAGGAATATGTGATGTGTTTTTTAAAAAACATTAACGTATTTAATATATCAAAGGATGTCAAGCAAGTTTACAAATTTAAAGCAATCATCACAGGCCGAGGCCACGCTCAAAGATACTTTGTTAAGATTCAGTTTCTCTGCTTCTGCACTGTAAATAAAGTGAAGAATCACATGTTTTTTTAATCAATGGGTGGGGGGGTTTAACAAAGAGTAGCGAAGGTATAAAGCCCACACCACCCTTCTAAAGTGATCCTGCTCCTCATGAACAAAGAGGGCACAAGCCCTTTGCTAATCATGAGTGATCTGCTCCATATTCTATGTTGTGTCTGGTGTAGACATAGTATAGAAACGGAGCAGATCACTCCTAATTAACAAAGGGCTTGTGCCCTCTTTGTTCATTAGGAGAGTTGGAGCTGCTTGCTCTGCCTCACTCTGCCCACCCCTGTGCTCAGCTGAGAGTGAGAGGAAGGAGGAAGGCTGTTAACACTGCTATTACCGGCGTTGACAACCTGGCATATAGGCAGGGAAAGGAAATTTCTCATCCTATATTAGTGATTAATGGCCCTAAAATCTTTGCTCTTACTATGATGTTTACGCCGATAAGTACCATGTGTGGCATAATCGATGTTTTCGCACGTAGGTGCACCCGACGCTTATTTACATTTATAAGTGCATGCGCACAGGGGCAGGGGACTTAAAACTTTTTTTTAACTTGATTGCTATCAGATAGTGGGCTAAAAAAAACCCCTATGTGTTAGCCATAAAACAATGACAGGTCCTCTTTATGGAGACATCAGGGGTTTCTAAGACCCCTAATGTGACTTGGGGACCCCCAAAGAAGCTGATGAAGATCTGATCTTCACCTGCTTCTTCTCTGGCTAGCAGCCAGAAAAATGACAGCTAAAGGCAGAAGTGATTTAATAGACATTGCTTCCGCGTTAAGAGAGAGAAGGAAGAGAGATCAGCAGTGGAGGAAATCCTGATCTCTCCTCCTTCTCTGTACAGAGAGCCCCTTTGCGGGTGTTCTCGGTCCCGGGCACCGCTGTCCCCCCTGTGCCCGGGACCAAGAACAATGGCAGCAGCAGCAGAGGGGGAGCAGCACTGTGCAGTGTTCTTCAAGTGATCGGCAGGCTGCAGATTCAGCTGAACACTCGTATATAACAGCCAGTAACGGCTGTACACATTCCCGGCAGGATTCTGAAGTAGAGAAGAAAAACACGTAAATG
The DNA here is from genome assembly GCF_000935625.1 of Nanorana parkeri. NCBI lineage: Eukaryota > Metazoa > Chordata > Amphibia > Anura > Dicroglossidae > Nanorana > Nanorana parkeri. Next base: position 1,259,027 of record NW_017306592.1, read on the forward strand.
TATGTCCACCCGCCGGGAAGCATCCGCCGTCTGCCTGTAATTTTATGATGGGCAGACGGCAAGGGGGTTAAAATAGTGTAAAGATTATTCAGCTTCATACCCTCAGTCAGCCAAGAACTTCAGGGCTATTCAGCTGTTCCCCACAAGCAGTGGCGTAACCAGAGTTCTGGGCGCCCGGGGCAGAATTTTTTTTTTGCCCCCCCCCCCCCC
>NW_017306592.1:1259309-1298345 GCF_000935625.1 Nanorana parkeri
TTCGACAATTTTGAGAACATTTTGAGAAAATGTTTTAGACAATTCGTCTTATGAAAGCATTTAGAAATAATAATAATATAAAATGAAACATAAAATAGGAGGAAAGAATCTGTCCTATGTGGACTAAAAATCAGGGATGCAACAGTTTGAAAACATTGATGATTTGACTAAATTGATAAATGTCCCTCAAGGTACTTTGTTACCATGGCCTTTAGGCCTGGTTCACACCTGGGCGTTTTGTAGCGCGTTCGACCGCTCTGCAAAACGCTCAAACACCGAAATCCCAGCCCTACGCCCAAAGAAGTACAGGAGCTTCTTTGGGGCGTTTTTGTCGCGTGTTTCCATTGGGATACAGCCAAGTAGCCCTCGGAAACGCGTGTTTGTGGCGCATTTTTTTTACCGCGAAACGCGCGACAAACACGCATATTGGATACGCCTAGGTGTGAACCCAGCCTTAGTGGGATTTCACACACGTGATATCGCACAGATGTGAATGGGGGCTGACTAATGGCATACAGCTGGTGTGTACAATGGAAGAAAGAAGAAAACTGTGTCCTTCTAATACCGGAATGTTTGTTGTATAACCTCCCTGTGTGTGCTCTGAACATAACCAGGCGTGGTTTGCTAAAGGCAAGAACCGTCATGTGAACTCACCTGATGAAGGCTTGTAGATCCCTAATTAAACAGTCTGTATTTATATGTTATATTTCCAGGAGGCAAAACACACAATTGCATAAATAAACACAGAGCAGATATTTATTTCACTTGGCTTTTTGGCTTTGAGTGCAGTTTTAGGAATTAGAAGCCGTACTCCTCCAAACTTTAGCACAGAGGGAAGACAATCTGCAACAATATAATTCTCCTCTTGAGTGCTGTGGCCCAAAAGTAGTCACTGCACTCAATGCCAACAGTAATCCCTTAACTCAGACTGGAACTATATGCATTAACCTACTGGAAACTAATTTAAAACCTCCAGTACTTAGGGATTGGATCATCAAAACAACTGGGTGTTTGGAATCACAAACATTTTTTTGTAGATACTATCCTTATTTTTCCTGATATGGCTAAATATCATCATTATCATTGATTTATATGACGGCAGCAGTTTGTGCAGAACTTCACAACATAAAGGGAGACAGTACAGTTATCATTCAATTCAATACAAGAGGGTTCTGCTTGCCCCTAAAAGGAGGGGCAAGCAACCCAATTGTCTCAGATGTGAAATAGGGACACCTTCCAGTACAATGTATTTAGGCAATCGCATGGCAGGGGTGTGTCTATTGCCTCGTATAACTGGGGGCACAGTAGGGGGGTGTCCATTGCTTGTATATAACTGGGGGCATGGTACGGGTGTGTCTATTGTCTATATATAACTGGGGACATAGTAGAGGTGTGTCTATTGCCTATATATAACTGGGGACATAGTAGGGGTGGGTCCCTTGCCTGTATATAACTGGGGGCACAGTAGGAGTGTGTCTATTGCCTATATATAACTGGGGACATAGTAGGGGTGGGTCCCTTGCCTGTATATAACTGGGGGCATGGTAGAGGTGTGTCCATTGCCTATATATAACGGGGGGCACGCTAGGGGTGTGTCCATTGCCTATATATAACTGGGGGCATGGAAGGGGTGTGTCTATTGCCTATATTTAACTCAGGGCATGGTAGGGGTGTGTCTATTGTCTATATATAACTGGGGCATGGTAGAGGTGTGTCCATTGCCTATATATAATGGGGGGCACGGTAGGGGTGTGTCCATTGCCTATATATTTAATCATCCTGTCCCATCGCACTCCTGTCCGGACAAAAACCCAAATCCAACTGGGTGGGTGCCGTGGTGACAACGGATGCCTCTGTGAAATGTAGATAGATGAAAGTAGTCACTCGCACTCCAGGATATTAAAGTCAATGCTGTTTATTGACTGAGATAACACACTGTTTATTGACTGAGATAACACACATCTCCTTAGCTTAGGCTAAGGAGATGTGTGTTATCTCAGTCAAAAAACAGCATTGACTTTAATATCCTGGAGTGTGAGTGACTACTTTCATCTATCTACATTGCCTATATATAACTGGGGGCATGGCAGGGATGCACCCATTGCCTAAATATAAGCATCTTTAAAATCAGTGATGGGGTGTATCCCACTTCCTCCAGACTGCTGCTTCATAAAATAATACTGCCTTCATGCCGCTGGGTACACCCCATAGCGACTATCTTCCAGAGCTCTGGGGGTTGACACCAATAGCTCTCAGTGTGATAGAGTTGTACCAATTGTACTCATCCGCCCCTTCTCCGTTCATAGAGCTCCTACTATTATTCTCCCACAGTGCAATGTGCTCTGTATATGAAGGAGGAGTGCATGAATGACAGGCTCTGCCCAGCCCATTCACAGAGTGATCTGCGTAAATCCGGTGCTATGAAAGGATAATTTTTCCATGGAGCAGCAGCCTGGAGGAGGTGGGATCCACGGCATCACTGGTAACTGGCAAATGTGATTAGTGCTGTATCCTAAAAAAAAAACCAAGCTTCAGCCTTAACTGAAAATGAACTGCTCAGTTTTAAGCTGTTTGCCCAGAGTTCAGCTTTAATAGTTAAATTCTATGGGCTTGATTTACTGAATGATTTAAAAAGAACTCAGGGAATAAAAAAAAAAAAAACAAGTACCCTTCTAGTAGTACCCCCAGCACTTAAACGGTTAAGTTCTAATTTTTTTCTAATCGGCTCAAATAAAGCAGATATACTCACCTGATCCTTGTTCCCAATGCTGGTCAACGCTCAACTCTCTCCCACTCTGCTCTGGCTGTGGAATGTCCCTTGGTGTCCTCATGTGTAATGCAGGTCAATGGTCCTGCATAAGGCACAGGGCCGTCTTTAAAATTAAGTGGGCCCTGGGCAAGATTTTTCTGATGGGCCCCCACAACCCACCCACCACCATCACCTGCCCCCCCACTCCACAAACCAGACCCCCATATCCACCTACATCACCTTCCCCCGAAACTAAAAGATAAAAACAATATATGTATATGTGTAAATAGATATATAGATATACTGTATATACAACCTCACTATGTTGTGGGGCAGGAGGAGGCGTGGCGTCCATTGAAGTGAATGCTGCAAGCACTATTTTGTTCGCACCGGACCGCAGGCATTGATGTGCCTTGCGTTCTCGTGTGGCCGATCGCATTGCGGCCAGAGGGCATGGCTACAGTGCCATTCACTTCAATGGACCGCCACGTCGCCTCCTGCCCCGCATGTACTGGTACATTTGCTCTGAACTACTTGTTAAATCATACCATAGCATTTAAATTATAAGTCTTATTGTATGATTTATCAAGTAGTATAGAACACATGTAGCACTATGTGGTTATATTAGTGAAATCGGTATTACATTTACATTGCATGTCCCCAAGATAGATAGATAGATACGTAGAAGTGTGCGGGGACATGCAATGTAAATGTAATACCGATTTCACTAATATAACCACATAGTGCTACATGTGTTCTATACTACTTGATAAATCATACAATAAGACTTATAATTTAAATCTTCTGGTATGATTTACATGTAGTACAGAATTTGGATATATTATTAAAATTTGTATTGCAATTACTGTACACAGCATATCACCAAACACATGGACTGAATAATCTTTGCAGGAAGTGTTTAGTGAAATGCTTGTAAACGCAACACAATCCAGGTTGTTCCTCCCCAGTCCTGCTCCCAGACAGTACATGGACAGTACATGTGTGCAAGTGCTAAGATGTACTGTCCATGTACAGCTAAAGACATAAATGTATATACAGATAATGAATGTTAACAGTTTTTTTTTTGCGTTTCAGAATTACCTTTAAAGTTGTGCTGTCTGGCAGTACCCTCCCGCTCCTTCTCCTCCGTGTCTGCCAGATCTCTGTGACAGGCATCGGGGGAGGAGATCACAGCAGGAGACACGCACGGCCGGCTGCTACAGAGGATGAACGGCCGTTCTCTCTCCCTACGTGTGCTGCGGCAGCTCTTTCTCTGTCTGCTGCTGGGGGGCGAAAAGGGCAGCTGTTGTGGGCCCCTGTAAATTATAGGGACCAGGGCACCTGCCCCTTTTGCCCCGCGGTAAAGACAGCCCTGATAAGGTATGATTTCATCAACTGTTCTTAAACCGCTGGAGCCTGGGGGAGGAGACCTCTGGAGCCTGGGGGAGGAGAGGCTGCAGGGACCGTTCTAGTAGCCTGGAGAGACCCTAAATAAATCAGATATACAGTGGTACCTCTGTTCATGAACTTAATTTGTTCCACGATTCTGGTCGTGAACCAAATTGGTCGCGAACCGAATCAAATTTCCCCATAAGGGTCAATGTAAATAAGATTAATCCGTTCTGACCCCTACGAATGTGGTCGCAAACTGATTTTGGTCGCACACAGGATCAAATTTTCCCATAGGGTCCAATGTAAATGAGGTTAATCCGTTCTGAACCATATGTAAATTCATTACCATTCTGCACTTTCTTTGGAGCCATGCTGGATTGAAGAATACTTTACAGTACTGTATGTGCTAAAAAGCACACACAAAAGCTTCACAGCAAGTGAAGTCTGTCTGCGACCGCAATCTCGACTAGAGGAAGACATGACCACGTGTCAGAGCGGGGAAGATGGCCGCGGTTGTATTCGTCACCCGATGTGGAGTTCGCGAACAGAAGCAACATTTTGCTGAACTTCCTGTTCGCGGACCGAAATGTTCACGAACAGAAGCGTTTGTAAACTGAGGTACCACTGTACTTACCTGATCTTCGATCCCTATAAGCTGCTAGACGGGTCCCAAACCAACTTCTCTGCTCCTCCCAAGACCTCCTCCTCTCTAACTCCCTCAAATCCTCCACCCATGTTCACCTCTGGGATTTCTCCAGAGCTTCTCCCATCCTCTGAAACTTCCTACCACAACCTATGCGGTTATCTCCTTCTCTGTCTGCCTGTAGGCGATCCCTGAACGCTCACCTCTTCAGAGAAGCCTATCCCACCTCCTCCTAAAAACTGTACATCTACTCCTTCAATCAGCTCATCCCTCACAGGTATTACCTTCTGTATCACTTGTAGATTGTAAGCTCTCAGGAGCCGGGCGCTTCTAATCCTTTTGTAAGATATTGTATTGAAATTGTACTGTCTTCCCATTTGTTTTACAAACTATTGGTGCTATTCAAATCCTGTATAATACAGTAAACTCTCAGTTATCCGGTATTCAGCTAACCAGAAAAAAAATCCTGTGTACTGATTTTGCTGATCTGCGGCATGTATTATCCTGGAAATAACCGTGTGTCTATTTTGTCTTAATCTGCTTTTCATTACTTCATTTCAATATTAATATGAAGTCAACACAGAGTTTATGTTATGGTATGGTATGGTATAGTACTGGGGTATGGCATTAGTTAGACCAATTTTTAATAGTAACTCTCAAGCGACCAGAAACTACATTGATCCGGAATCTACCAATCCCTGTGGATGCCGGATAACGGGGAGTTTACTGTAATAATAATAATAAAAATAACCCCTAGACAAAATGAGCAGTGCCGGTAGTTACGTTTTTTAAATACCCGGGGTTCTTCTTTAACCACCTCCCGGCCGGCCGTTGTGGTGTAAACGGCTGGCCTGGAGCTTCCTGGATGTAACAGGCCGTGTATATACGGCCTGTTAGCCCGGCCCACTCGCGTTTGCCGCGCGAGCGGGAAACGACCAAAATTTAAAAACGGCTATAGAGTCGGTGTATCGCTTGTATGGGGTGGCGATTGGGCCATCAATCACTGATAAAACTAAACTGATGAGCGGTAAAAGCTTTTAAAGCGTCGCCTATGGTCAATTTTTCGGGTGCGTGCAATTTTAAAGCTCAACATGTTTGGTGTCTATTTACCCGACGTGACCCCGCCTTTTATATTTTACCAAAAAATTGGGTAAGAATAAATGTGTTATAACAACATTTTTCAAAATGTTCAATAATTTTTCCTTAATATAGAAAAAAATTAAAAAACCCAGTGGTGATTAAATACCACTTCTCCCCAAAAAATGGTATAAAATGAATTTCAGTACAGCGTTGAATGACAGAATAAATGTCAGTCAAAGTACCGCAGCGCTGAATGCCGAAACATGGCCTGGCCAAGAAGGGGCTGTAAACACCCCGGTCTTCAAGTGGTTAAAGACTATTCACATAAAATGATAAATAAGGTAAAGATGTATTAATTTTGAATGTGCAATTCCGTATTTAAAAAACAAAACAAAACAGGATTTCTGCTTGCAGGTGATTGGATGATTGAAATAAACCAAGCTCCACTCAAGGTGCCCACACACCTCGCGATAATCGTACGATAATTGCGGGAAATCCCGCGATCGTACGATTATCACAAGGTGTGTGGAAGGCGTGCGACCTCTGCTACTGTAAGGTCGCACGACTTTTATATTAGGAACATGTTCGAAAACCCGCCGAGAATTGAACGATTGTCGGCGGGTGTGTGGCATGTTCGTAAGGTAAATGCCGCACGTGCCGGTGTGCGCAATCGCACACTGCCTGTTCAGCATTGCAGTCATTGGAAGTCTGCCCCTCAGCGGGGCGGGCTTGCGATCATCGCAAGTACGATCTGCCTGTCCAAAGATAGGCAGATGGTACGTTTTTTTAATTACCTTACAACCATCGCAAGACAAAAGTCTTGTGATGGTTGTAAGGTGTGTGCCCAGCATAACTCGGTAACCTAAGTGAATTTTGACTTTGCATAGTGGACAGTCGCATAACCCCTGTATATAGGTATAGAAGGTACTAAACAAAAAGTTCTCTCTGACTGAGAAAAAAAAATAATTTCATCTAGATCAGATTAAAAAACAGAATAATTTGAGCACAGCCTGTGACAACTCAAAAGTAAACAAGAAAAACCTCTGCGGTCATGAACAGGGGAATGTTTACTGCTCCAGAAGTGGCTTGCTCAGCTACGGTAAACAGTTTCAGCTTTTATTTTTGATTTTCCCTTTAATCAATTATTTGCCATTTCGCCTTTTTGATTTAAAATCAGCAATGCTTTTATTTTTTAAAGCAGGAACGTTTACACAGCGATGCAACCAAGATGTATATTGTTTGAGGAGCATGAGGAAAACAAAATACACTTCAAAGTGGTTCTTCCCGTCTCATGTACATTTCCATACTATTCCTTATTTCCAATTTATGCAGTGTTTAAATGAAAGCAAACTGAATTAAATTCCACAGCAGAGGCGCACAGCCCAGTGCCATGCAGATTGGCTTAGGAGAGGGGGTTTTTTCCAGTGAGATTTGGCTAGAACACAAGAAATACATTTATATATAGCCATACGTGCTGTGAATCTTAATTGATTTTCCGTATCATTCCTTTGTTCCGGAAATGGGTTCCAAACTTTTCTATCGTATCTCGCAATAAGCTACTTTCTCTGAGTATATAAAGCTGCTGCTGTATATTTTTATTTACACCACAGGTAGGACTGGTGGACAGTTTATTATTCAACATATTGGACTTTTTGTAAAAATAAAATGCATTTCTATGAAGAACGTAAAGACGAAACATTGTCTGTGCAGTGCTGTGCATTCCCTATGGAGTCCCTATTCCCCACTGCCTCATTCTGTACACTGTGCTATACATTCCCTATGCCACACTGTCTCATCCTGAACACTGCTATACATGACTTTTTCTACACCACCTAATTCTGTACACTGTATTTTACATTTCCCTATTCCACACCTCCTTATTCCAAACACTGCTGTACATTCCCTATTCCACAATTCCTCATTCTGTACATTGTGCTGCACATTTCCTATTTCACTCCACCTTATTCTGGACAGCGTGCTGTACATTCTATATTCCTCACCACCATATTCTTTGCACTATGCTGTACATCTTATTCCACACTGCCTCATTCTGCCATAACACTGTGTTATATATTACCTATTTCACACCACCTTATTCTGTACACTGAACTGTACAGTCCTTACACTACACCACCTTATCCTGAGCACTGTAATGTACATTACCTATTCCACCTTGCCTCATTTAAAACACTCTGCTGTACATTCTCTATTCTACATTGCTTATTCTGTACACTGTGCTATGAATTCCCTATCCCACACCGCCTCATCCTGAACACTGTGCTGTGCAATCACTATTCCATACCACCCTATTATGCACACTGTACTGTACATTCCCTATTCTACATTGCTCATTCTGTACACTGTGCTGTGCAATCTCTATTCCATACCACCCTATTATGTACACTGTACTGTACATTCCCTATTCTAAAGCTGGCCATACACTTTACAACCATTGCACGGCTTTCGTCTTGCGATGGTTGTAAGCTAATTAAAAGATTGTACGATCTGCCCATCTTGGACAAGCAGATCGTACTTGTGATCACTGTAAGCCCTCCCTGCTGAGGGGAGGGCTTCCGATGATTCCAATGCTGAGCGGGCAGTGTGCCCTTGCGCACACCGGGCCCGTGCGGCATTTGTCTTACGAGCACTCCACAAACCTGCCAACAAATCATACGATTTTTGGCTGGTTTTCCAACGTGCTTGTAAGACAAAAGACGTGCGACCGTACAGTAGAAACGGTTGCACGCCTTCCATACACCTGCCGATTATCGTACGATCGCGGGATTTCCCACGATTATCGTACGATCGCGGGATTTCCCGCGATTATCGTACAATAATCGGCAGGTGTATGGCCACCTTAAGCCATCGCATTCTGTACATTGTACTGTTCATTCCTTATTCCACACAGCCTCATTCTGTATACCGTACTGTACATTTACAATTTTACACCACCTCATTGTGTACACTGTGCTGTACATCATCCCATTCTACACCACCTTATTCTGAACACTGTACCATACATTACCTATTCAACACCACTTCATTTTAAACACTGTTCTGTAAATCTCTTGTTCCACCCCACCTCATTCTGTACCCTGTGCTGTACTTTGTGTTGTACATTCCCCGATCCATACTGCCCTTATTCTGTACTTTGTGCTGTACATTTCCTATACCACTCCACCTCTTTCTGTATGCTGTTCTATACATTCTCAACTTCCTCTTTCTCTACACTGTGATGTGCATTCCCAATTACTGTGTGCTCAACATTCCCTATTTCACACTGCCTTGTATTGTCTGCTGTAGTGTACATTCTCTATGCCCCACATAGCCTGGATGCACAAACATGTTCCACGTGGTGTACATACAAAAAGAACAACTGCAAGGAGCAAAGGTTTTTAACAAAAGATAATTTGTATGTCCCTATTGCCAAAAAACTGTAAGCCTGTAGCAATTTTTTCACAGGTGGACTTTAGTTTACTTAAAACTTGAACTCCGAGCACTAAAACTTTATTTCAAATGCATTCCCCAAATCCTTTAAAAACCCAGATATTATCTTAGTAAGACTAGTGGTTGCATCCTCACTGTGCTGCACATCCCACCCACTGCAGACGACCCCAAAAAAACTAGAGGGGGCATAGGAGAGAGTAGCAGTGACAGGTCTGTATTACAGGCAACAAAGCAGAGGCAAAGATTAATGCTTGATTACTGCACAGATCTGGAAGAAGAACACAAAGCACACCCAGATTCCAGTAACAATACAAATGGCTCTTGCATTGAAATAATATGTGTTTAATATTATGGTAAAGGTTAGGGGTTGAGACATTTGGGCATGTATGTTACCTTGTTTTTGGCACAGGTTCTTGAGATTAAAAAAACATGATACCAATAACGGCATTGGGTTGTAGAAGAGTTTGCTGCTAACTACATTGATGTTCAGAGGTGCTGAATGGGTTTATGGGGTATGAACAACTTTTTGCTGGCTAACCTGTTTGTATTGCCTCGTAGTGTAGACCTTCAAGAATACCGCCCCTGCAAAAAACACTAAATCCTTTATCATGGGGGCATGTTTAGTACTACAGTACATGTGCCCTTTTAATTGGACATCAATCCAGAAGAGATGACAGGAGCCATGTAGCCAATGCATCTAAATTCCCAACCGAAATCTTATTTTTGGGGGGCAATTTGCACCAGTTGCATTGGCCTCAACGTAGTCCCAGTGCAAGGATAAAGGTGCCCATACACTGTACGATTATCGTACGAGAATCTCGGGAAATCCCGCGATCGTACAATAATTGCGAAGTGTATGGAAGGCGTGCGACCGTTTCTACTGTACGGTAGCACGTCTTCCGTCGAACAAGCAGGCTGGAAAACCCGCCGAGAATCGTATGATTCTTGGCGGATTAGTGGCCTGCCTGTTCGACAACTGCCGAACAGGCCAGTGTGCGCAAGCGCATACTGCCCGTTCAGCATTGCAGTCATCGGAAGCCCGCCCCCCAGGGGGCAGGCTTGTGATGATCGCAAGCACGATCTGCTTGTCCAAGATGGGCAGATCGTACGTTTTTTAAATTACTTTACAACCCTCACACGACAAAAGTCTTGCAAGGGTTGTAAAGTATATGGCTTCTTAAGGAAAACTGCCTTGATTACAATTGGTTGAAAATGGAACATGGTATGTATATATATGTATATATATATACATACAGGTGAAACTCGAATAATTAGAATATCGTGCAAAGTTCATTTATTGCACTAATGCAACTTGAAAGGTGAAACTAATTTATGAGATAGACTCATTACATGCAAAGCAAGATAATTCAAGCCGTGATTTGTCATAATTGTGATGATTATGGCTTACTGCTCATGAAAACCCCAAGAACCCCAAATCCACAACCTCAAAAAAGTAGATTATTACATGCAATCAATAAAACAAGGATTGTACATAGAACAATGTCGGACCTCTGAAAAGTACAAGCATGCATATGTCCTCAGTACTTGGTTTGGGCCCCTTTTGCAGCAATTACTGCCATTACTTTTGCACGATATTCTAATTATTCGAGTTTCACCTGTACACTGCTCAGAAAAATTTAAGAAACACTTTTTAATCGGAGTATAGCTTCAGGTCAGTTAAACTCCTGGGATATTGATCATGTCAGTTAAGTAGCAGAGGGGGAGGAGGGTTGTTAATCAGTTTGACCTGCTTTGGTGTTAATGAAATTAACAACAGGTGCACTAGATGGGCAACAATGAGACGACCTCCAAAACAGGAATGGTTTTACTGACCTTTTTTTCCCTACTCCTCTTTTCTGACTGTTTTTCCCTAGTTTTGCATTTGGCTAGAGTCAGTGTCACTACTGGTAGCATGAGGCGATACCTGAACCCTATAGAGGTTGCACAGGCATGTCAACTCCTCCAGGATGGACATTTTCACTTAGGGGTGCACTCACTTTTGTTGCCAGCGGTTTAGACATTAATGGCTGTGTGTTGAGTTACTACTGCTGTGAGAACGAGTTAAAAAAAATGCTTGTCAACACACTTCAAACCAAGTGCATTGGTTTCAACATGCACCAAACACAATCAAAGGGTTGTGAATAAACCATTTGGGTTGGGTCTGAGGTTAACTGGTTGTTTCTTGGTTTCTGGAAGTTAATGATTCTCTCCAAGAGATATAAGTAGAACTGACTGGCTTCAGAATTTGACATACATTTTTGCCCATCTCTGCACTCATCTCATCTGCTTTGCTTACTCTGACTGATGAGTAATTGGAGATTTGGAGAGATCAATTTTGGAAAAAACATACCAGCAAGTGCTTAGACGTTTTTTTTTATATGTCGGAATATGAGTTAAAAAATATCTGGCCAATATCTGACTGCGGTGCATATAAACAGTAAACAATACAAGCTTTCTTTTGTTATGCAGTACATTAATATTAGGTTTAGCCTGCCAAGAATCAATTACATTGTTCAGGTACTCGTCCCACAGGTTTTATTCCCAAAAGACAAACCAAACACCAACCTGTATCCTAATAGAAGGTTCCACCAGTGGCACTAAACCTAGTTTTAAAGTGACATTAAAGGAAAAAATGTTTTTGCCTCAACACAACGTTAATGAAAGCACTTATCTTAAATTATGTCTCCTAATCTGATCATCTTCTTCTTTCCTGTAGTTTTCAGCCTTCTCTCCAGCGCTGCGGCGAGTTTCCGATCCCGCGCTGACACCGCGTGATTGCTGCCGCTTCCTCTCCCACAGTGTCTGCATGCGTGTGCACGCGTCCATAGACTTACCTGGTATCTCTCCTCCAGATCTACTGCTTGGTAGCAGTAGATCTATGCAAAAAAAGCTGAGGGTTTAGAAACCCTTTAAGCCTTAAAAATACATTCAAGTACCTCAACTATTAACAAAAATGTATCTTATTTGTGTATCACTCGGCTGTAGATTTTAAGCCAACAGCTGGGATCTCAAACCTTCATGTCTCTAATGGACTAATACACATGCACACACCTGCTCAAACATAAATGCATACACGCAATAGGTTGGACTTGATGGACTTACATCTTTATTCAACCTCAAATACTATGTAACTATGTAACTCCGAGCATTAAAACTTAATTTCAAATGCATTCCCCAAAGCCTTTGAAAAGAGATATTATCTCAGGGTCAGATTTTCCACCTCAGGAGGACTTGCACCAAAGATAGAGATTACTATGCCCAGGGTGAGGTGCTAAAGAAAAAAATTCCAAAGAAAGGCTATAAAGAAGATTATATACAGACCATGTTAAAAAAGCATAGCAGGAAAATATCTCCAAGAAACGAAAGTAGCTCCGAAGTTGTATACAGGTATTCCTCACTTAACGACCGAGTTCCGTTCCTACGACCAGGTCGTTAAACGGATTGGTCGTTAAGTGAGGAACTCTATACAGTACTGTACTGCATTAGTACAGTACTGTATAGCGTTGCCGATGTACAGTAACGAACAGTGTACTGTACATCGGGCAATGAAAATACTTACCAGGACCCGCAATGAAGATCGGAGGACACCACTTCCGCCGGCGACACGGCGCACTGACGCTGACGCACAAGGTCGGAGGTCGATCGGCGCTCCGTCGTAAGTGCGAGTGGTCGCAAAACAGGTAAGTCGGTAAGTGAGGAACATCTGTATAGAATAAGCTTTTGTACACAATATAATAATGTGTCAGAAAGAATTCAGAGATGATTTGAGGATCTACATCGAGTGCTACACAAATAAATCTAATCCAATCTCATGTTTAGTTTACTAATTTGCACTGACATTGTAGTCCATCACAGGAGTGAGCTTGGAGCGGTGACTACTTTACAACACACACAGGGACCATGGGGAACAAAAGTAGCCCCCCTCCAGAAGGTAGGACAGTGTCAGCACTAATTCAGAGATGATTTGAGGATCTACAGCCGAGTGATACACAAATAAGATACATTTTTATTAATAGTTAGGGTACTTGAATGTATTTTTAAGATTTAACTCCTGAGTTTAGTGTCACTTTAAAGTTGAACTTAAGCTAAAACTTTGTTTTTGTTTTAGATAGAGTAAGGGAGGGTTATAACCCCTCAGTTTTTAGCCATCTGGCTTCTATCTAAATTGGCTCTAGTATGTGGGCATATGAGATATGGATCGTAGACTGTAAGCTCCCTGAGGGCAGGGACTGATGTGAATGTACAATATGTAAAGCACTTAGTAAATTGCTGATACTACATAAATGCCTGTAATTAAAGTGATATTAAAGTCAAAATGTTTCTAAGCTATTTCAAATGCTGATGAAATCACTTACAATGGATGTGACTCCTTGATGTTTAAAAGTTTTCGTTTCCTGCAGAATCAGCTGGTCCCCTGAGCACTGTTCCTGACTTCCTGTTTTAGGGTGGCTCCTTTCCCTTTCAGGGCCCTATGGAGTCACCCTTGTGTGTGCTAGCAAGTTGTATGTGTCTCCACAAACACACAGGCACAGCAAGGCAAGTCACTCCCCTGCTTCCTGTTCTTACCTCCTCCCTTCTTCTTCAAGCTAGTAGATGGACAGCTGCTGGAGAGTGCTATGTCCCTTGCGATCTCGTACAGGACTAGAAGACAGCAAAAATGTAAAGAAATACTTTTCTAGACAGTGTATATTTGTTTGATCTGGATTCATTATTGAAAAAAGTTTGAGAGTTTATTACTATTTTATGGTCACTGCAGAGGACAAGGGGGCACTATGTGTCTGGAGGGAAAGAGGTTTAACCTTTGCATACGGAAAGACTTCTTTACAGTAAGAGCTGTGAAAATGTGGAATAGATTACATCAGGAACTGGTTAATTCTGTTTCTAAAAATGTGGATGCATTCCCAAATAAGCAGAATATAACTAGATATTAACATTTAAAGTAAAAGTAAGTGCTTTTGAAGTAAAAGCACTGGGGATCCCCGGTTCGAATTCCGGTCAGGACTTTTTGTGCAGTTGAGCTATGTTGAGCTTGCATGTTCTCCCTGTGCTGGCATGGGTTCCCTCTTTGTACTCCGGTTTCCTCCCACACTCCAAAGACATGCTGGAAGGTGAATTGGCTCCTGTCGAAATTGGTCCTGTGTGCATGTGAGATCGGGATGTTAGATTGTAAGCTCCTTGAGGGCAGGGACTAATGTGAATGTGCACTGTGTAAAGCACTGCGCAAATTGTCAGCACCAGGGGCGTCCCGAGGCAGGGTGTCACCCAGAGCAGATACTGGGTGACACCCCGCCGTGACGTCATCGCGCATGCGTGGACATCTTTGTGATACCTGCTGGCGGCTATCTTGGTGATGGATGACGGCAGAGAGAGGAGGGGACGTTCAATTGGCAGTATAAGGTATGCCGCCAGGACCCCTCCTCTATCATGCAACCGTCGGGCTCTTGGCCCATGACCGCCATTCCGGTGTCACCCCTCCATTGGTATACAGTCCGTGTACCCATCGCATTCAGAACCGCTTCTCCATCAGATAAGAGGTGGGTGCAACAGGTGTCAAACGGGTGGTTTCCGTCAAAGTATACAACTGAAAAGATGGACACCAGCACTCTAAGGCAAATCCAGCACGTCTATTTATTCACGTTTGCCTGATGAAGGGTATCCTGTGAGACCCCGAAACGTTGTTTTGAATATGCAACAAGTACGTACATAAATAGACGTACTGGATTTGCCTTGGAGTGCCGGTGTCCATCTTTTCATCACCCCTCCATTGGTGTCACCTAGGTGCGGGCCGCACCCCCTTTGTGACGTCACTGGTCAGCACTATATAAATAACTGAAATAAATAAAACACCAGAGATTGCTGATCCAGGGAATATCCGAACCCTTAGAAGAACAGGAAGGACTTTTTCCCTGTTGGAGCAAATTGGACCATGCTTTATTGGGTTGTTTTGCCATCCTCTGGATTACATGTGGGTAACAGGGGGCATAGGGTTCTGTTTATGGAGGACTTTCTATTTTGCTCTTTCTATAGGTTGAACACTATGGTCTTTATTCAGCTTATGTAAGTATGAATAATTGGGATCTTTAGTATGACTGGCAGAGTTTGGGAAGAGGCTGATGAAGGCTTGGGGGAGTGAAGAGCATGCTGAAGCACATCCTTTACTGCACTTATTATATTGTGGTAATATAGGAAACAATCTTGTAAAAGGAAATGACTACAGACAACTCTTTTCAGTGACTGGTATATGGTATACGTGTAATTCTACGCTTCATTCATTGCAATAATAGCTCTATAACAATGTTGTTATATTAATGTATTTTTAAAAGGTGCCACATAAGTAATTTATGCTCTTTGTAGAGGTTGTTTTTCTTTTTGTGTTTTTTCAATTAAGTAGATTTGTGTGATTTGACCCTATCGCTACCATAACTGTATTATTATTATTTTTTTTTGCACAGATGTTAAAATGCACATTTTAGGCCTGAAGATTACTTTAAGGGCCTGTTCACACGACGTCCGTTTTGTGTGCTGACCGGCTCCGTACACTGCTGCACTCAAAATGCATCCCAATGTATCGCTATGTGTTTTATGGGCTCCAGTTCTCACGTGCGCAGTCCGTTCAGCTTACGACAGAAAAAATACTGCACGTCACATTTTGTCAGGTCCGGAAACGGTCCGGAAACGCAAACGCGTCCAAAACGCACTGCGCTGCAGCTAACATACTAACAGCCCCACTCCAGCAAGAAAAAAAACGCATCAAAAACGCGGCCAATACGCGGCCAAAAAAGCAATGCATTAGCAGCTCCACGTCTGCTGATCAGGACCTGATCTCATGTGAACAGGCCCTAAACCCCAGAAATTACACTATATTGCCAAACGTATTGGGACACCTCTCCAAATCATTGGATTCAGGTGTTCCAATCACCTTCACTGCCACAGGTGTATAAGCACATAGGCATGCAGACGCTTCTACAAACATTTGTGAAAGAATGGGTCGCTCTTATGGACTCAGTGAATACTATCGTGATACCGTGATAGGTTGCCACCTGTGCAATAAGTCCATCCGTGAAATTTCCTTGCTACTAAATATTCCACGGTCACCTGTTACTGGTATTATAACAAAGTGGAAGCAACTGGGATTAACAGCAACTCAGCCACGAAGTGGTAGGCCACGTAAAATGACAGAGCGGGGTCAGCGCATGCTGAAGCGCACAGTTCGCAGAAGTCGCCAACTGTCTGCAGAGTCAATAGCTACAGACCTCCAAACTTTGTGTGGCCTTCAGATTGGCACAACAACAGTGCAGTGGAATGGGTTTCCATGGCCGAGCAGCTGCATCCAAGCCTTACATCACCAAGTGCAATGCAAAGCATGGGATGCAGTGGTGTAAAGTACGCAGCCACTGGACTCTAGAGAAGTGGAGATGTGTTCTCTGGAGTGATTAATCACGCTTCTCTGCCTAGCAATCCGATGGACGTGTCTGTGTTTGGCGGTTGCCAGGAGAACGGTACTTGCCTGCCTGCATTGTGCCAAGTGTAAAGTTTGGTGGAGGGGGGGTTATGGTGTGGGGTTGTTTTTCAGGGGTTGGGATTGGCCCCTTTGCTCCAGTGAAGGGAAGTCTTAAGGCATCAGCATACCAAGACATTTTGGACAATTTCATGCTCCCAACTTTGTGGGAACAGTTTGGGGATGGCTCCTTCCTGTTCCAACATGACTGTGCACTAGTGCACAAAGCGAGGTCCATAAAGACATGGATGAGCGAGTTTGGGGTGGAGGAACTTGGCTGACCTGCACAGAGTCCTGACCTCAACCCGATAGAACACCTTTGGGATGAATTAGAGCGGAGACTGCGAGCCGGGCCTTCTCCTCCAACATCAGTACCTGACCTCACAAATGCGCTTCTGAAAGAATGGTCAAACATTCCCATAGACCCACTCCTAAACCTTGTGGACGCCTTCCCAGAAGAGTTGAAGCTGTTTTCGCTGCAAAGGGTGGGCCAACTCAATATTGAACCCTACGGACTAAGACTGGGATGCCATTAAAGTTCATGTGCGTATAAAGGCAGGCGTCCCAATACTTTTGGTAATATAATGTATATATTTTCTGAAACCAGAGACCCAGGAGAATACAATTATGGCAGTTGTATTTTTTTATGTCACATGATATTAGCGCAACAGTTTATCAAACCCATGTTGTCAGTAGACAATATGCTAAAGTTAACCTTTTTGCACACACATATTACATTTTTTTGTGGTGTACATACGTAGGCACGCCCAATGTGCACATTTACGTTTGTATGTGTGTGTACTTGTGGGGGGGGGCTATAACAATTTCTATGTTTTTAAAGAATGTATTTAATTTTTTAAACTTGTTCTTATTTAACTATATGGATATCACAGAGGGCGGGGCAGGCCTTAGGGGTGTGAGAGCTGTGCGGCCATGGCCACAAGACAAGTGCGAAGACTAAAAATTAATTTCAGATGAAATGAAATTAAACTAAAAACATTTTCATTTGTTTCATCAAACAAAACACTTTTTTAATCTAGGTATACACCAAGATGGCGGCGCCTATATCGGCGTGTGAAGTCACCTGACGCCACGCATGCATGGCGTCATGTAATGTCATGCTCCCCACCTCCAAGATGGTGGCACGCATTCACAGAACATGCTGGTGGCCAACATGGCCGCTGCACATTATCAAACAAATTATTATGTGCCTGAATACATTTTTCGTATATTCGGACATATAGTAATTCATTCATTTACATGTAGTCTAGGTTTTATTTTTATCATACTTTTTAATGTTTCTTTGCGGCTTAACAAAATAGGAGTCTTTAAATGGTGCGGATATTGGGGGAAATGGGTGTGGTTACGGGGGGTGTGGTCACTAAAGGGTGTGGCCACTGAGGGGCGCTGTAAAGCTTTCTCGCACAGGGCGCCTAAAGGCCTAAGGCTGGCCCTGACAGAGGGTCCATTCACACCACAAGCATTGGGGCTTTGCTAGCTGTTGTTTCCAGCGCAGCCCAAAACCAAGACAAGGCAATCTTCATGTATTGTACTATTCATCATTGATCACTCATGGAAAATAACCACGTTGTGTCATAAAAACTATAAATATTGCCAACACTGAAAAAATACATCCAATTGTTCTCTAAGTGACGAGCTTCTGCCATATTTAATTATACTATTTGTACTGTACATAATGACAAACATTAAGCTCCAAGAAGTTAAAAATGTCAACTGACTCAAGGTCACAGAAAACTGGCACGGTGTGAGTGTGCCAGCGGGCAGTCAGCTACCTTTACAGACACCCTTGGCCTGCCAGTTTAAGAAAAAGAGCTGATTGCTCAGATTGGATTTTCACAGCTGATTGCTGTTATTCCATTTAGAAGAAATAAGACTTTTACCATGTTACATGCTCAATAGCACTTAGCAAACGCTGATAAATGTGGCACTTCTAAATTCTAGAGAGAGGCAGGTGGGCAGAAGCCAATGTAATGAAGAGGTTGCCACAGAACATCCAGTGGGACTCCCATATCCGGGTCGGGTCTCGGTACTCACCTTTTCCGAACAACAGTAATCCAGTTTACAAGGTAAAATATTAAATCTGGGGCATCCAAATCCAAGGCTAAAATCAGTTGGAAGATCTGGCCATGTCTGTTTCACACGCAAACCACCCCAAATGATCATTGGTGAGATCTTTCAGCTGCTTTTACAATTGTATGCATTTATCATGAAAAAACATACCTGATGCTAGGTCTACTTTAAGGCAGATCTCCATTTTATTTAAATTTAAAAATAAGGAGACCACAAAGAGGTCCTCAATCCAGAGCTGCCCTGTGCATTCATTTCTTGATGCTGCTTGATGTATCCAGTCTAAAGGGTTGAATGATTTCCAGTGTCATTAAAGCCACTTCCTTTGAGCCAAGGCTGTCATGGACCTGTCCCCCTTATACAGTTTTAACTTAGAATACTTCTGCATTGAAAGGCCTTTACACATCATTACATGAGCACCTTTCATTGCAGGTGAATGGGCTACTGCATTAATTTTTCACCAAAATCTTGTAGTGCTGATGGGAGAGTCGGACCACTATGTAAAGTCTTCTCCAGTACATCCCAAAGATTCTCAATGGGGTTAAGGTCTGGACTCTGTGGTGGCCAATCCATGTGGGACAATGATGTCTCATACTCCCCGAACCACTCACTATTTGAGCCCGATGGATCCTGACATTGTCATCTTGGAATATGCCCAATGTGACACCTGCTGCAGCGCTGGAGAGAAGGCTGTAAAGGACAGGAAAGAAGAGGAAGATCGGATTAAGAGACATCATTTAAGGTAAGTGCTAACATTAACATTGGGGGAGGGAAAAATTTTTTTTACTTCAATGCCACTTTAAGTTTTATCTTACATTTTCACATGCCTGCGCCAATTATAGTATCTACAACTAGTATAAAAAGATACAAATAATATAAAGCTATAAATAATTTAATTTACTGTGTTTATACAGAAGATATTCACAGGGAAGATCTTTAGCTTGGACGTGATCACGGGACCATAACACGCAGCAGTGTTTCTACAAATGACTGTTCAGTAAAGCAAAACGCAAATGAATGCAGATCAATACATCTCATTCCTGAGAGCACATTCGTTTGGTGCTGTTCCATAAACTGTAGAGTTTTGCAAGCTGCTGCTATTTTTGGAAACATAAAATATTGGCAGAGGCATCGCAACCACCCAAGTTATCAATCTTGCATGAATAATGTTAACATACCCGAAACAAGCTCTACAAGGCAGACTCGCTGTATCATCACAGTTTATTAGAGTCATTGCAGATACCTCGTGCTGGGAAAAAATCAAGACTGTATCTTCATGTACGTGGACCAGGAATTCAGGGGTGGTAGCACTCTTTGAACACAGTGTGGGAAGAAAGTACTATACTTTGCTCCTCACATAGTGAAAGTTTTTGTTTGTTTTGGAACTGCCACATTTAAAGTCTACGTATAACCAACACTTTTTTTTTATTACAAGTTTTAGATAGAGTAGGGAAGCGGTTCACAGAAGTATACATAAAAAAAGTGTTTGCTCTACCTCCTTCTCCACTGTTGCCTGGGATGTTGGTCTCAACAGCAAGGCCCCTCCATACAGTGTGCAAGTAACTAAAAGCACTGGAGTCCAAATAGGATCCATAATTCTTCTTTATTGATTAAAAGCCAAAATCCAGTACATCACAGGAACAGGATGCTAATGTGTTTTGGCTATGCCAGCCTTAGTGATAGATGTGACTAAGGCTTATATAGCCGAAACTGGCTTACATTGCCTTATGGGATCAGGAAGAAATTTGTGTTACTATTTTTAGATAGAGTAGGAAAGCAGTTCATAAAAGTATACATAAAAAGAAGTTTCACTCAACCTCCTTCCCTACTGCAGACTGGGATGTTGGTCTCAACAGCAGGACCCTGTGAAAGTAAGTGAAGCACTGGAGTCCAAAAAGGATTTATTATTCCTCTTTATTGATGAAAAAGCAAAAATCCAGTACATCACAGGAACAGGTGCTAACACATTTCGGCTATACGAGCCTTATTGATAGCGGTAACCAGGATGGGGGAAGGCAGGGCCCCTCCATACCCTGTGTAAGTACGTAAAAGCGCTGGAGTCCAAATAGGATCCATAATTCTTTATTAAGAGCAAAAATCCAGTACATCACAGGAACGGGATGCTAAAGTGTTTTGGCTATGCCAGCCTTAGTGATAGCTGTGGCTAAGGTTCATATAGCCAAAATGGGCTTATATTGCCTTATGGTATCAGGATGAAATGTTTATTCGCTGATGGAGCAAATTGAATCATGCTTTACAGGGTTTTTTTGCCTTCCTCTGAATCAATTGTGGATAACTGTGGGTATAGGGTCCTGTCAATGGACGTTTTCTATTTTCTTTTTCTCTATTGGTTGAACTTGGTCGACTTATGTCTTTTTTAAACTTGACTATGTAATTATGTTTTGGATTTGGACTGCACCGCTTTCACTTACTTATAGCGTAGGGAAGGGTTGAACTCACTCTGTGTACCACTGGAGAATTTTCCCTTCACTTTCTACCTCAAAGACACATCAGGAAGGAAGACATACACATATGAAACCTCTTTGTCTATGTCCCTCTGTGAAAATTAGACTTCAAACAAATGTGACCTCCAAACAAATTTAAAAATGAGGTTACCAGCGCACTGGGGTCCACATTATCAATCCGTCCTTTATTAATGTTAGATAAATATACTATTACAAGATCACGTTTCGGAACCAGTGGGGTCGCTTTATCAGAAAAAACTATTTAACACATTGTTTTACCTGATGAAGGGACCACACAAATGTTCAAAACATCTTTTGTAATAGCATGTTTATCTAACTTCAATAAAGGAAGGATTAATAATGTGGAACTCAGTATGCTGGTAACCTCATTACCTCTATGGTCTTTGCGGTACCATCTGCAGGCCACTTCAACACCCACTACAGTTGTAAGAAGAGATACGTCATTCTGGAGTGCAATTGGATATCTTTAATGTTTAAGAGAAAAGACATCTAGAAGTACTTAGTAGTGTGCTGCCTCTTCAAATTGGAATTGCCAGAGCTTGTACACTTCACTTGTATCAGCATGAATTACCGTAGATTGCACTGTATGCTCTTGTACAGATGGTGAGGATAGTGTGTAGCACCAGTCTGCAAAAGATCTGTCCTTTCTGTCTCTATCTCCTTGTAGATGGAGCTTTTGGAGATAGACGAATGCTACAGGTGCTAAAAAGGCCACCATGGCTTGAATTTCAGCCGCTTAAGCAGACATTTACCCAAAATTTGAGTCATAGCTTCTCGAAAGCTGGCCATACACTGTTAGAATTTAGTTTAAGGGCCCATTTACACCAAAATCAGACCTAAAACGTAAGTCAACGAGGTCCGTTTACTGGCAAATTCAACCTCCATTGACTCCCGTTCCATTGTATTTTTTGCCAACCATTATTTTAATTAACAGGACCGGAGTGGACAAACTTCTATGTATTTTTTTTACTTCCATTCTGTTCCCTTTTCTTCCATTTTTGACACGTTCCGTTGGGGGAAAAAAAGTCGAGAATGCTCTTTTTTTTTCAGCGCACTGGAACGCAATGGAATGGAGTGGTATGAACTGGTTCCAATCACACCCATATATTTTTGGCTTACCTTCTGTTGGCATCAATTGAAAAACAGATTGCACTGGGTTTGGTGTGAATGGAGCCTAAAGGTTTGTTCGAAATCATTTGTTAGCACATGTGATGATGCCATCATTGAGTCTTATTTCATTTGAGAGCCCTTCATATTTTCACCCAGACCGGCTATTTCAATGGAATCCCAGACATATTAAACAGGTTTCTTGCCACATGCCGAGCACATGTGCATTTTAATATGGACGGTTTTTCCCAAATGTAAATAACATTTACAGTTAGAAATTTTATTCCTTTAGAAAAGAAACAAGAAAAAAATCCATCCTGCTACTTCAATTTTACTAGACACTATGGTCGAAAACAAACCACAATCTGACCCCACTAATGAAACTTTTCTAACAAAGTTCTACTGGTGTATGATCATTTTAACACTTCCAGGTATTTATTACCTCTGATGGTGTATAAGATCAATATCTACTCTTCTCATTATCCTGGAATTGTACTACAACTAGAAATAGCATTTGCAGAGAAAACCGACTAAGAGAAACAAATTTAACAGCAAGCTGACCACGTAGCTCAGGGTCATATTAAGCATCTGGAATGAAGCTGATGTCTTTCAAATTTAAAAGTATAGTACACTGAGAGGCGACTGCTGAGTTGTAGATCTGAATAGCATATCTGAACAGCTCACACCCTTCTTGTTTGGACATTATAATGGGAGAGATGACATTAAGACAGTGGCTCTCAACCTTTCTAGGGCCGGGACCCTTGGTAACATTTGCCAAGTTGTGGTGACCCCCCAACGGTAAAATTTAGGAATGAAGCGGCTGCTGCAGCGACATCTGGCGTGTGAACTGCGCTAGGAGAGGGCTGAGGAGGACTCTCACCTAGCACAGCAGAAATCACACAGCGACCCACAGGTTGAGAACCACTGGTGTACACCGTCAGAATAAAAAAACCACCCTAGGAATGCATAGCTAGATTCCTATTGGCTATTTCACTTTGCAATAGCAAACTAGCTATTGTACCCGCCCTCTGCTGCTGTCAATCAGTAGTGGGCACCTGATTGGCAGAACTTCAGGTCCCCCTCTGCTGATTGGCAGCAGCAGAGGGCGGGTGCAATAGCTAGTTTGCTATTGGCTATTGCAAAGTGAAATAGCCAATAGGAATCTAGCTATGCATTCCTAGGGTGTTTTTTTTTTTTTTTCTGACTTACGGCGGCCTACAGCCCCCAATGTCAGACATAAAAGGTTTACTCCTCGGGAGAAAGTGTTTCTCTCCCAGGTGGCCGGGAGCCGTTATCTAATAGCAGGAGACTCCCGGGCTACCCCTGGCAAATCGTCATTCGACCCCCGAAGGGGTCGCGAACCACAGGTTGAGAACCGCTGCATTAAGACCTTTGAACCCTGGCTTCCTGCAGTGCAAGATGACTGCAGGTCGGTCCCTTCTGAAGAATAGACTAAATGAGAATAGAAACTGCTAATTCTGTATCCCATCATCCCACCCAAGTATCCAAAGTGCTGAGACTCTCTAACGTAGGTTATGGAATCAAGCGCAAACACTACAGTCAGAGGTTACGATAAATCCCCTTACAATGCCTGCTTATTTAGGCACTTTCCAGGGTTTCCAACTTCTACTTCCTGGCCTGAGATGCCAGCTCAGATATGACACAATTATATACAATTCCTGGTACCTGCACAGTTTTTAGCTATGTTAACTAATATCTGATACAGATCGGCCCCTGCTACAGGTTTGTCACATGTTTCCTGAAGCACAACAATGCTCTGCATGAAGAGTCCCATTATCTTCAGTGGTGCCCCTTCACACTTGAGCAAAAAAAGTTTCAAAATATCTTGGATATGCTCAAAAGTAAGGCGCTCTAGCACACGGGGGCCGGCCCCCCATGCAAATAAATGCCAGCATATTTCCACTGGTAGAGAGCCCCAGATGCAGCATACAACCTGATATTAAAATCAATGCATGTGCGCTGTTGTCAGCAGGTATATGCCAACACTGTGTAAACACGTGCATGCGCACTCACTTGGACGCAAACTGGGTGCTTCCGAGATTTTATATCCATGTAGGTTTAGGTAGGCGCAGCATATACCTGTTGACAACAGGGTATAGCCCTTGTCTTTAACGCAAGCTTGTACGATGCACCTGGGACTCTCTGCCAATGGTAATATGCCAGCATTTACAGTGTACGGGGGATCAGTGCAGTGCCCATGTGCTAAAGGCCTAATTGGGGGCTTACTCAGTCATTAAAAGTTACCAAGCTGCAATGCCAAAGCTTACAAGCACAATGTGCTTTGCCAGGGCATAGTCCAGAATCTGGGGAGCCATTATAATACTGAGCAAAATGTTGGTTTATGGGGTGATTATCCAGTTTCTGGGAGGTCTGTATGACATTGAGCAAAATGTTGGATTGTGGGGTGAATATCCCGTTTCTGGGGGGCTGGTATCTGAGCAAAATGTTCAATTGTGGGGTAAATATCCAGTATCAGCAAATAGGAGGAGCTTTTCAGCTTTAGGCCTGGTTCACACCTGGGCGTTTTAAAGTGCTGATCGACGCGCTGTGAAACGCCCAACAAGTGAAATCCAATTATTTCCTATGGGCATGGTTCCCACCTGGGCGTATTTCAGCGCTTAGGAACGCGCTGAAAAACGCCCTATGCCCAGAGTACAGGAGCTTCTTTAGGGCGTATTTTCCGCACGTGTCCATTAGGATACAGCTGGCTAGCCCTCCTAAACGCACGTTTGTCGCACGTTTCGTTGACCGCAGATCGCGGTAAAAACGCGCAGCCCGAAACGCACATATTACGAACGCCCAAGTGTGAACCCAGCCTAAGTCTTGATGCAGCAGAGCTGAGGAGACACATCCTGTATCCCCAGGACACTAATCTACACTGGGCTTCTATTGTACATACACAGTTATAGCCACTCGATGGGGCTGTGCCTCCCGTTTTGCCTAGTGTCCAACCAGCAGCTATAACCCAGCCATAGAAGCCTGACTGTGCCTCAATGAGCATAAGCAGAAATTTAATTACACCATTTTCTGCATTCATAATGACAATAATATTGTGTTCCAAGGACTCAACGTGGCAACTGAGTCAAGGTCACCGAAAGCTGGCACGCTGCATGGCTCTGTCTTATACACAGAAGTGTACTTGGAGAACAAGCGTGCTTCTTTGTTCAGCAAACCATCTTTAACAAAGAACAATCCTTCCTGGTTACTGCTGTGTAGTTAGCCACCAGAGCTGGGCTGTAATTTAAAAGGTTTTATTGCCATGCAAGAGAAATATGCAGAGAGAAAACCACTTTATACCGGTAGCTTCAACCGCAACCCAGCACTGCCATTTTAATAAGGTGGACATTACAAAGAGTGATATACAGCTGAACTACTGTAATAGGAAAGCTGGGCTTATTAATAAGCAATGAACAGTAGGCAGAGTGTGACAGCCAGGCTGAAATCTTTCTATGCTGCCGAAAGGTAAAATCTGGGTTTAACACCCAGAATTCTGATTTCTACAGAGAAATGGTATGGATGGGGTAACTGAATCAGACCACATGCGGTTAAAAGAGAATAAGATAAGTTATCACTTTAAAGCTGAACACTGAGCACAAACACTGAATTTAAATATATTCCTCAATAGCCACAGAACATATAGATCCAACAGGTAGATCCACCTCGTGAGCACCAAATGCTATGCAAAAAAATGGTAGTGCCTTGTAACAGTAGCAGTGAGACCATCACTGAGCTGTATATAGCCTGTGCTGAGAGCAGAGCTGTGGGAGGGGCCCAGCAGCTCCACCCCACTACAAGCTGCCTGCAGACAACCACAGGAGGGGGCGGAGACAAGACCAGTTACCTTGCACAAGTTGAGAGCAGCAGTGGCCGGTCTTTATTACAGGAAGCTCTAGGTTTCACACTGGTTTACAATACACAAAATATACAAAGATTAAAACAAGAATACACAGATATATAGAACATATTTGCTTATCCTGGATTTTAACTGTAAGTACATGCATGCTTAGTACTGCATAATTATCTCACATATTATCTTACCGGAGGTCACAGTACTCCCCTGCCAAAGCTACATCTGCTTTTCTACCCCACAATGCTTTCATCTGATTGTCTCTCCAGAAGGATATCTTTGTTCAGATATCATCCAGAATCACCATCTGTGCCCTGGACAGAGATGCCAGGCATGTAAATCCTTGTGCCTGTGAAGCTCTTCACTGTGTTCACAAATGTCTCTGAACAGCCCCTGCTGCAACCTCTAACCTTGTGACCTGCAGCAAAAGTTAAAATTGCATCGTATAGTCTGATCACTGAGAGGCTAGGTTCACACCTGCACTACACCGCGGGACACCCGGGGTCACGCAATGATGTGTTAGTGCACACAGCGATTGCCGCACGGCCCCACTGATTTAGATGGAGTGACATCCGCGCAGCAATCGCTAATAAAAAAAAAAAAGGTACATGTACCTTTTTTTGCGACACATGACTCGCGGCTTTTTCCACTTGCACGAGTGGAATTGTGGCGGGAGAATGCGCGATCCGTCCGGCGCGCCATTAGAAAATAATGGCACCCACAGAGCGATCGGTTCACACCTTGGCGACTTCCAGCCATGCGGCAATCGTGCACAAAACTGCACAGCCAGGAGTCGCCTAGGTGTGAACCGAGCCTGAAGGAGACCTACCTGCAGCAGACTGATGACGTGGTCTGAGCCTAGGCACTGGACTGGAGCACAAAGATTTTTATTGAAAATAGGTCCAACTTTTTTACAGCTTGAAAAATGATAAATATATATATATATACTTATTTTGACATTTTACAGTATGCAGACTTAAACTTATAATGGTCGACTTTAAACCTCTCTGGAAGTGAAACACACTAGGTGCCACAGTCCTGTGTCTTTTAATACTATATCTACAACTTACTGATCACATTAATGTACCATGAGGTGTAGATATAATAAGTGTTAGCAGGGGTTCCCCGTGTCCTGAAAATTATTTCAAGGGTTCCAACATGGTAAAAAGATTGAGAAGACTGCTATAGTCAGACGAACCACTTAATCCTTTTTGACACCAAGCCACATGACCTTATTGATTAAGCTTGTTCAACTTGTGCGGACTACAATCATCCAACCATGTGCAAGGAAAAATCCTTTTTCTTCTGGCGCTCAATTGGGAATTTCTTGCAGAATACATTTTCATGTTGTTTAACCTCATTTAGGAAGTATAGTGAATGAAAATTCCAAAATGAAAATTAATTTCAAAGCAAACAATCTATTCCATTAGTAAAGCAAACCCACTCTTTAGTTTTGGGTAAAGAGACACAAAACTCAGGAGTTAAATCTTAAATCTCATGTTTAGTTTACTAATCTGTATTGAGATTGTAGTCCATCACAGGAGTGAGCTTGGAGCGGTGACTACTTTACAACACACAGCGCGACCATGGGGAACAGAGGTAGACACCCTCCAGAAGGAAGGACAGTGTCAGCACCAATTCAGAGATGATTTGAGGATCTACAGCCGAGTGATACACAAATAACATACAATGGTGTTAATAGTTGGGGTACTTGAATGTATTTTTAAGATTTAACTGCTGAGTTTGGGGTCACTTTAAGAATACATTCAGGCACGTACATGAAGACGCGTGCTTTGATTGGCAGCTCATAAACCATTGTGGGCAATGGAAGAACGCTCAAAAACGGTCACGAAAATGTACAACATGCTTCTGTTGCGCATTTTTGGGCCTTTCCATTGAAGTCTATGGGGCAAAAAAGCTTCCCAAAGAAGCTCCTGTATCTTTTCAGGGATTTTTCTCTGAACCAGGCCCATTGAAAAATCATGGGATTTCTTGTGTTGGGCAGTTAAAAGCACTTTTCGAACTGCTCAATAACTCCTAGGCATGAACTGGGGCTTAACAGAGATTGTACTATTGCCCTGTAACAGCTGTGATCAGTCTAGAATGCCAGCTTCACCAACATACACATAAGCACTGAAGGTCCAGTCAAGGAAATGCAACATAGAATGTATGTAATCTAGTCATACCTTCCACCACGGTACTCAAATCACAGGCTGCCATACAAAGTAACAACTTTCCATCACATTTAATACGGTTTTATACCAACTATTTTTGTGCATTGCTGTAACATGCTCGGTACTGCAAAATGCATTTCCACTTTTGCAGCCAAATTGGGATAACACCGATTTAATACATTGTAACATGTTCCCATTCACAGAGCATAAGCAAAAAAATAAATTAAAAAAATGCTTCTTGCAATTTAAATTACTTTCACTTGGGTTTGGATTTCTTGATTACTTAAAGTGACATTAAACCCTCAGATTTTTTAACATAAACCAATACTGTAATGTGTGCCTTACTGTAATCCATGGTTGTTTCCCTTCTCTTTGCTGCTCTTCCTTTTAAATCCGCATGTCTTCTCATGCTTGGGAAGAACTTCCCTTTTCAGCTCAGGGCCTCTTCATGTAGTCCTGGCTCAGGTTTCAAGCCTATAGAAACGTACACACAGACACCGTGTATCCATTCCTGAGACAAGGCAGTCTGCTGCAAAACAGAAGTTCTGCAGGGCATGAGAACAGATACAGATTTAAAAGGAAGAGCAGCAAAGAGAAGGGAAACAACCATGGATTACAGTAAGGCACACATTACAGTATTGTTTTATGTTAAAAAAAATCTGAGGGTTTAATGTCACTAAGGGTTAAAATATCTACTTGCTTCTCCTTCTTTGTAGTGTTAGGAGGGGCTGTGAGGGGGGATGGGTTTGTTCATTATAATTTGTAAAGTAGATTTGAACACTGCCTGCCCTAGCAAACGGTTAAAAGGATTACAGCCCTGGCTTTTCCATTGTGTGTTCATGAAGTTAATGAGAGAAAAACAATCCTCAAATTTCAGTCCTAAGTCTTTCTATAAGGAAAGATTATTATGAAGGTGCTGAGAAAAACCTGCAATCAGCCATGTTGCCTGCTGCAACAAAACATCTAAAAAAAAAAAAAAGGTAAGAAATATATATTTTTTAAATTACTTTTAGCTATGTTGTTTCAATGGGGACACAGACATAGAGGGGTTTTCTCACATTTGACTGCAAAAGTGGAAATACGGTCCCTTTCATTTTGAGTGGCACCCCCAATGCACCTTCCAACAGGTAGAATCAACTGCGGCAACACATGTTAACTGCATGGGTGCCATGCGATGCATTTAATTCTAAACGGCACTCCAATGCGCCTTCTGATGGACAAAGTCAACATGCGTTGCCGTGCGCTAATAGATGGTGTGAACAGGCCCTAAAACAGGACAATGAAATGGTAATATTGATAAAGTGCATCTATACTCAACAGTAATATACTTCACTTCCTGTCTCAGGATACAACAGGAAGTAAATTTGTCCAATGGAAATCCTGTCACTGCAAGAAGTATCACTGTTGGAGAATATTCCCTTTATTCCTGTTTTAGGGAGGACTCACAATTTCCTTTTTTCTCAAACTCAGAATGGTGACTAGGACACACAGAGGGCAAGTCTTCTGAGCATTGACACAGACAGCAATTAAAACCTGACAGGGTACTAAAACATCCCTACCCGATCCAAAAGGAGGGGGGAAAAAGCAAATTGGCCATAGATACACTTCAGATTTTGTGAAATGGAACAGGATGGAAATGGGCATCATTCCTGAAGAAAATACTGTTACAGGATCCTTCCCGTGGTCCAAATCCTTCACCAGGGATCACATGACCAACTGCCTATGCTTCTGGACACATTTCATTTAACAGAGATCACATGACAACCACCTGAGCTTTTGGTTACATTTCCTTCAGTAGACATCACATGACCAGCCTGCCTAGGCCTTTGCTTACATAACTACAATAGGAGGAATCCTGGGGCAGTGTTCTCTTCAGAGAGACTTTATTTGCTCTATATGTTTCGCTTTGTTTTTTTTTTTACCTTTGCAGCACAAATGTTAATGCAACTTTAAGACAGAGTGGGAATCCATAACTAGAATATATAGATGTTCACTGTTCTACCTGCCAAAGGGTTTTTAATTCACCTTAGGCAATCTTGTGATTTACATAGCTCTGCATACTGCACTGCCAGGAAGAGCACTAAAATAGTGGCTGCTCATGTTTATTAAGAAATTAATAAACAGGCTGAGGGTAGAGAAGTGACATGGAAGCTGCATTGCTAATCCAAGAAATGTGTGTCACCTGCTTGGCTGTGCATTGTGGCAGGAGCCTAAATCACAAGCCTGCCTGAACAGAATGACAAAACCTATGCCAGGTTATAACACAGTATACAAGTTTTTAAACTGTGCATTTAGCTATTTGCCTGGAGAATTAATTTTAACATTAGAGTATGGGTCGGATGTAAATATAAATTATGTAGCATCTCCTGGTTCATGAAATATGGATTTACATCAATTAGAAATATTCATATTTGATTCTATATTGTTAGATACAACCCCATAACAAGCAAATTCTAAAATAATTGCCCATTGGACATCATGGATGCTTTATACGACATTGCATGTATTTGTTTCATGATTGTCTTACAGACAAAGACTACTGCAGCCTTCAAAGGGCAAATTCCTTAGAAAATGTGGATGGAATTACTAACACTGTTCAGTCATTTCAGCTTTCTGTTGACACGTTACTTTAGGCAGTGGGGTGGCCGAAATCAATACAGCTGTACCCGCATAGTAGACTAGCTGTGGGCTAGACTGTGTCCCTTTAATAGATTTCAAGGTTAACTAAAGTTAAACTAACGCCACCAGGTAAGGCCTCATTCACACAGCGCAAAGTCGGGCCGTACACGTCCGTGCGGCGTGCACGGCTGTATCAGGCTGTTCGCGGGAGGGACAGGTGCTGCGTGTGATTGCGTGCAGCAGCCTGTTCTTCCCTATGGGAGGACGCGGCTGTACGTTGTCTGCACGTTGTCTGCACATCCATGCAGGTCTGGGTATCCGTGCTTGGATGCAGACATGATCCATCCACACGCAGCTCTTGTCCCTTCCAGGAACGGCCCGATACAGGCCGACTTCTACAGCCCGACTTGACGCTGTGTGAATAAGGCCTTAATGTAGCAGAAACTTTAGAATTCTGGCAGCCCGTGTCTCAAAACTTAACTGCATTGTAGATCTCTGGCAGCAGGCATCTGCTGATGGTATGGAATCACTGCCCCCCCCCCTACACCAAGCAATATGGTTCCTCCTGCTGGCTTCTACATCCCTGCAGTAACCACAGCATGTGGGAAGTGAGCAGGTATTCAATACACTCAGAAATCTGCAACGTTGCAGTTTTCGGACATGGACGGCTGGAAAGGTAATTCTAGAGCATCTTATTTTACAGGGTGGCTTACGTTTAAATTGGAACTGAACTCAAAGTGAAAATTTGGTACGGTATCTTATATGGAACATCTAGAAATGTTAATTGTGCCTATGAAGTACCCTGAAAAATTTACCTTTTATCTAGAATTCTTCCTAACAAACAGTAGCTAATTTACTGGTATGTGAGAGTCTCTAGATCAGGAGTCTCAACCCTCCGGCCCTCCAGCTGTGGTGGAACTACAAATCCCATGAGGCATTGCAAGATTCTCACAGCCACAGACATGACTCCTGAAGAGAGATGCATCATGGGATTTGTAGTTTCACCACAGCTGAAGGGCCGGAGGTTTGAGACCCCTGCTCTAGATACTTTTGTGCATACAACCTCACAGCTGTATATCTGCAATGTGAAATCTCAGGCACTGGTCACCATGGCGACTAGAAATTGCGCACTGTCCCCCACCACTGCCTCATCAGATCTGCTCCACCCTGCTGAGAGCCCGATGCATGCTGCAGTCTATGTCCACTTCGATCCCCGCTGTTCTCCACGCCTGCATCAAGCAGACATCATCCGCCTGTATCACAGACCGCAGCAGGCGGCGCCCAGCGGGGAGGAGGGACAGGTCAGCTCTATGGAGAGGTGGCACTAGATTCTAATAGACCCCTAATGTCAGCTTAAAGGGAACCTGCCATCTACAATGATCCATCACATAGGGGGCTTGTGAGCCCCCCCTCTTCTGATAGCAATGAAGAAAAAAAAAAAAAAAAAAGGG
This sequence comes from Nanorana parkeri, assembly GCF_000935625.1. Classification (NCBI taxonomy): domain Eukaryota; kingdom Metazoa; phylum Chordata; class Amphibia; order Anura; family Dicroglossidae; genus Nanorana; species Nanorana parkeri. The sequence continues at coordinate 1,291,912 of NW_017306592.1, forward strand.
AAGAACTAAAAGAAAATTATAAATACCGAAAAAGAATTTAAAGTACCCCATCCCCACAAACTGGTGCTTGCGGAGTCAGGTGCACCTACGTACAAAAAAAAAAAGACAATTGCACTACACATGTCCTGGCTTTGTCAAGCCCTCTGATAGTGCTATGTTACCACATGCAACCATTCACTCCTAAGGCTGTGTGCATAGCGGTGATTTTTGTTAAGTGTGACCATGCTACTATAATTGCTGTTGATTCATTTCTATGCTTTACATCACTCCCTGCCTTCAAGCAGCTTACACACACACGCCAATGTAAGCAGGAGCCATATAACCTACCAGTGTTGGTGGAACAAGAGTACACAGAGGAAACCCATACAAGCACAAGGAGAACATGCAAACGCCATGTAGACTGACCGTGACTTGAACCAAGGACCCCAGTGCCATAGAGTATATCAGGTAGGAGCGATTAACTGCTAGTGATCACACAATGCTCCAAATTTGTACAATCAATTGCTACTGCCTGCAACTATGTGTAGTCAAAACGCCAGCAATTATTTGCGTACAAATTTTAGCAGCACAAACAAACTACCACAATTTGCCCGTTTTCCCAACCTAACAAATCACCTGTTTTTCCAACCTGAGGGAGTCTATAAAAACATACCCGACTGCAGAAAAACAGCACAGGAACTTATTCTATAGGGCCAAGAGTTTGTGGTCACCTAACCACCGCACCTATATGATCTTGTTGTACATCCTATTCCAAAACCGTAGCAGTACATATGGAGTCCCTCCTTCACCACTTATAGCTATAATGGACTTGACTCTTCCAGGAAGGCTTTCTAGAAAATGTTGGAATGTGTCTGTGCTCATTCAGCCTAAATGGGTACTGCCGTTGGACAAAAAGGCTTGACTTTTGCAAGTGACTTTCCAATTCATCCCAAAAGGTGTTCAGTAGGGTGGAGGCCAAATCGAGTTCTCTCTCAAACCAAACGATGTCTCCAGGGACCCGTCTTGGTGAAGAGGGGTACAGTCATGCAGAAAAGGGCCTTCCCCAAACTGCTGCCACAAAGAAAGGAATCACACCATGTCTAAAATGTCTTTCTAGAAAGCAATTACTCTGATAGTAGGTGTGATGGTCAAGGGTCCACAAACGTTTGACCATAAAAACATATATTTCTAAAAAAAACAAAACTAAAATGCAACGCAGAGCTTAAAAGGAGAACTATGAGATGAGGGATTTCCACTCACCTCATAGTTCTAGCCGACCTGTGACAATGAGACTGTCACAGGTCGGCTCAGTAGATCGGGAGGTGAGCGAACACATACCGGGTTCGCTCACCTCTCGATCCTTTCACGGCTCTCTGCCGTGACAGGGGGAGGGGCTGGATTCCCCTCTTCCCGCTCTGCCAGCACTGACTGGCGGAATGGATGGGGGAGGGGAGCATAGGTTAACGGGAGGACGCTAGTTTGTGTCCTCCCGTTACCCTAAGGAGAATTATGGGGAAAAACACTGACCCCATAGTTCTCGTTTAACTTAAAGTTCTAGCAATGCTCTGCAGATAGCGCGCCCTAAGGGTGGCTAGATCATACACACATACAACCATCCTTACAAGCCCGTAAGTGACCTTCGCTTTAAAAAGGTTGTTTGCTTAGAACGGTTTACAAATACCCAAGCTTTGTACTACATCACAAAAGATGCATAAACATAGATTTTATGATAGCTTGGCATATTCTTCCGAGTACTGTGGTACATTTTATTTATAACCTAAAAATGCTAATATTGCAGTAAACAAGAGGAAATGCATTAGAACAAAACACTAAATATTATTACCCAGCAACACTTGAGGGCATTTCATTCCCCATGACATTTACAAAAAATGCATTTGGTTTTTATTTTGATATTTCCTTGCCAATGTACAGACAAGAAGGCACTTCTCGGCTGTGTCAGCTGGATTGCTTTATGAGATCCCCAATGATGAACCAGTTATGTTGGAACCACACTGTATACATGACTGAAGCAATACATCTGACCTCATGAGATGTTCATCTTTTGTTTATTTACCACCTATCTGCAGGGCCTGAAGTAATAAGCTGCCTTAAGTATGCCAGTTTAGAAGGAAATAGACTTACTACACAGAGATGTAAAGTATATGTAAACCTAAACTCTAAAATCTCATATTAGCTTTAAAGCCCAATTGAACCTTACTATTTATTAGTGGCATGAAGTCAGACTAAGGAAAAGGCAAGTACGTGTTCATATATTTATTTTTTATGTAATACTGCTACGAGCCAGTGCCAAAATCCCTTTTCTTGGCAGCACGTTGGCAATCAGGACTGTTGTGCAATAGCAGTGGTCTAGATCTCCAGCCTGGTCCCACTATCAAAACCATTGTGCTCCAATCAACAACACTCAAGGTCATTGAGCGGGGTTGGTTTTAGCACTTTGCCACTGCAAACCACACATGTCAAAATGAAAAGAACAAAAGTAAAACAGAATCTGCAAATAGATAAATTCAATTTATTGGCTCTGTGGTTAAACAGTCATGGATTAAAGCCATGAAAATAAAAAAATTTCAATTTGAAATTTTATTTAGCGTGTCGCTAAATGCTTAAAAGGACATCAACACTACAGCCAACATACTCAGGATTTGTTGTTGCTTTTTTTGTTTTTTGATTCTTTAGATACTTGGTGATAACCATGTTGTAAAAGCCAAAAAAACAAATAGTGGCTATGGTGTAATGCTGGTTTTAGGAATGTTGACATGATCCTTAGAAAGGTGTCCCAAAAATGTGCAACCTCATTTGGCAAGTCTGGGAATGGAGATGCCATCCCCAGATGTCATCACGGTCTCTCCACCAAGGAGAGGTCTACATGTTCTCACTCTTTGTTCTCCATCATGGAGAGTTCCTTCATGACTCTTAATTTCCCACTAGCGTCCAAATTTCGCTTCTCCCGTATAAGTTCCTCCAGGCTGTGAAACCTCATGGTATGAATATTGTTTTCTTCCAAGTGGAGCTTCAAGAAATACTGAAGATTGCCCGAATGGACCTCCCCACCAGCTTTGAACTCCCTGTTGCCAAACCTGCACCAGGCAGCAAAGCTCTCAGAGTTAGTCCAGCAGATCTCATCACTTCTCAAGCCAAGGTGTCCACATGCGTTTTGAAGGACCAGCTCAGCAGTCAGGGGTCTGTATCGATACCAGCTACTCACCACCCTGCCCATGCACCCTCCGCCTACCTCGAAAACATTGTCTTTGCGGATCTCCCCACGGTGCAAGTGAATGATCTGTCCCTGACCAACGTAGACTGCCCAGTGAGGTGATGGGGGAGGAGGATGTTCTGCAGCAGGGCAAATAAAGAGCAGCTCCAGGAGGTCTCCTGGTTGGCAGAAGGTCAGTAAGCCTTGCATAGGGTAGACACTGAGGTCCTGGCTTCCCCTGAGCTTGGAAAAGATGCATTCCTGACAACTAAAGGCTGAGAACTCAATTTCGTTGAGCAGAAGATGCCCCTCACATTCGCTTGGACTTGAGTCCCTCACAGTGTACCGCTCGGACTGCCCTCTATCGTCCAGGTCCTCCTCCTCATCCGAGAAAAAGTATGCCACCCCAACTCGCAACTCGTCCTTCTCTATTCCAGAAGGGTCCCCTGTTGGCAGCTCACTGTAATTCAGGTGGGTGATGCGATCCAGTTGATTTCCCATCAATGACAGGACAAGGGAATAACAGCGGGAACACCAGTTCTGCAAGGAGAAAAAAGAATCTTGCTTAATTTTAATGGAGGCAAAAGCCCTATAGAAATGTACCAAATGATCTGGTAAGCTTACATCACAGCAATATAAAAAAAACAAACAAGTAAAATCTTCAGAAGGCTATTAAAAAATAGTCAATGGACAGATGCACTTAAAGTTGAACTGAAGCCAGAAAGATGAAATTAATGCAGACCTGTATTCATTAATACACTGTTAAATTAATTTTGAATGCAAGCAATGTAGGTACCTGAAATTAAGCATTGTATTCAGCCTCTTGGAACCACCTGTACAACACACAGAGCCAATCAGTCTGCTGCAGAGGTGGTTTAAACAAAGCCCATACAGATAGGAGTAGAGGGCAGAAAGACAGAGGAGTCTGTCTACTGCTTCTCCTTTTACTATCCAGTCACAGGCTAAGGCTCCATTCACACATAGCGGTTTGAAATTCAGCGCGGTTTTCTGCGTCACACGCCCAGAATACCATGATTGTATTTTTTTGCGTGATGCGTGTTTTCGTGCCACGCAGGTCTGAACAAGCTGCATTGGAATGTATTCGTTTTTATGTTTTGCGCGTTTCCGCGCATTCACGCAGAAAACTGCTAAATGTGTGAATGCAGCCTTAAGGAGAGGCAAGACCAAAAAAACAAAAAACCCCAGCTCCAAGACAGGGATGTGTGTGTGGCAGAGCTGTGTACATCTCAGGACTTGGTAAATAGAAATACAAATAATTCGTCAGGTAAAGAACCTTTTTCTGGATTGCATTTGAGTATTTAGCGGTTGGCCTGGAGTTTAGCTTCATCTCCTACACTCTGTTGACTTCCTGTTAGTAGTAAAACTAATATCGGAGAAAGCCTCTAGCAAACCTCCCTTATGTTGCTCATTATTTGATAAGCCAGGAGATTGAACATCACTTGACAGTACAGGACAAATGGGACACTATATTAGTCAAAAACTGAACCCAGCACTGCAAGGATTAACGCCTTGTTTTTGTCTATGCGATCCTGTAAAGCAGTCTTACGTACCTGATCCCCACTCCCCCAGCAGTCGGCACTTGCCTCTGTCCCCTCCAGCTCTTGAAATGGTCCTCAATGTCCCCAAGTAGGGCTGCAGCGAACGATTATTTTCATAATCTATTAGTTGCCCGATTATTTTTTCAACTATTGGTTGTATTAACTCTCTCTCCCCCCTTCCCAACCAACTAACCGATAATGAGAATAGTTGCCAACTATTCTCATAATCGATTATTATTGATTTGTTGTTGCAGCCCTAACCTCAAGTACAATGCATTGCTATGGACCCTGCGTTAGAATTGGTAACATCAATGGGCCTCCGACCACCGGAGGGAAGAGGCTGCAGGTGCCACTCTTACAGGGAGATGGGATCAGGTAAGTAAGAGTTCTTTACACAAGTTCCCCAGGCAAAAACGATTAGATGTGTGAAGGGATTTTTTTGTTTTATTTTAACTGGAGATGAAATAAGTTGCATGACACCCGTTTCTGATGGATTCAGATCTGCTGACTGGTCTACTAACACTTTTGAGATGTGGTAGAATTGCAGTGGAGAATGGTAAAGATTCATAGCATGAAAGTAAAGCTGACAATTCTGCAGAAAGGTTGTAAAGCAATCATGTCAAAGAAATATTTGTGGAATGTGTACTGAAGAACAACCCATTGTTAAGTTCTTTTGTATTGAACTGACGTACAACATACCTTCACCAGAAAACCCCCATCAACGTAGAAGTTTGGGCAGCTCAGTGAGGTAGTGGTTAGAGCTTCTGCCTCGCAGCTCTAGGGGTCCCCGTTACGAACCCTGGCCAGGTCACTATCTGCAATGAGTTTGCATGTTCTTCCTGTGCTTGTTTGGGTTTCCTCCGGGTACTCCGATTTCCTCCCACACTCCCAAGGATATGCTGGAAGGTTAAATGGCTCCTGTCTAAATTGGCCCTCATATGTATGCATGAGAGATAGGGACCTTAGATTGTAAGCCCTGTGTAAAATCGTTTGCGCAATATAAATAACTGTAATAATATTATTAGTGGGTGGTGGTAATCACTCACTCGATCATAAGAATTTCACAGCATCATAGAGGTCAGGTTTTATTAATAAAATCTCTCTTCACAGGTCAATGCTGCTCACAGGTAAAAAAAAAAAAGTGGATCCATACACTCTGTAGGAATTCAACTTGAAAATTTTGAGTTGTCCCAAGAATAAAGATGGAATCTTGCAAATGGGGACACTTATTTAGGTGACTGACTATAACCCCTCAATTGGTAGAGACTTCTTCTCATTTCCTGTTGTGTCTACAGGATAGGAAGTAAAGAAAAATCTCCAATGGGAGACTGATGGGACAAATAAAACAAACAAACCTAAAAATAGGGTTTATTTTAAAGTGCACATATCCTTTTAGCCCTCTTACGCTGACCTTACCTAAGCCCACCACCACAGATGCATATTTACTGCTTTCAAAACAGCTGTGGCTCCGCCGTTTGCCTACAACCAGTGATCTGGCCGCTCCTGCGCATTAGTGCCCCATAGACTTCTATGCTCTGTGTCCTGAGGCCAGAGACTATCAAAGATGGTCCCCAGGAAGTCTATGGCGCTGTAATGTGCAAATGTGGCCAGGAGAGCGAAATCTTGCAGTGCTGTACATAAACAGCAGAACGAGATAAGTATGCATCTGTTAGGTGGTCATGTCA
>NW_017306592.1:1298404-1383482 GCF_000935625.1 Nanorana parkeri
GGGGGGGGTAAAAATGATAAGTGCACTTTATTTTTAAAAGGTGCACTTATCATTTAAGCTTGGGCTCAACTCTTAGCACTATTGGTCCATTAGTGTGATGGGCAGCCTCAATAGCAGCAATAGTGAGGTTCTAGGAAGTAATATGTCCGAGCCCTGAAAGGTAGAAGCACTCCTAGGCCCTTGCATTTATTTGCTACATGGTTTAATTCTAGGCAAAACAGTTCTCTTTTTTTTTTTTTTATTCTGCATATAGTGGCAGTTACAACCTCTGTTGGGTTTTTACTTATGTACCAAACATCTCCAATAAGAACACAGGAGATGCTAATCTTTCCAAAAAAACTAAGTTTTCTTTCAGCTTTCATAGAGTACACCTAAAATCTGGTCCCTGGCATTCTTCCAGTCATAAATATTATATTCACATGAATTTTATTAGAATAATTTATCAAGCTACATGTAGGATGCCACTGCTGACCCCCTGAAAATGCAAGTTGCTGAGCTGCTACACAACGAACAACTAAGTCCCCATTTCAGGACACACACACAGCAAGTGAACTCATATGGCCTGATCAGCATACTCAACTAGAGTAAATGCCACTGCATAATAAACTGGACTAAATGGCTGCCCAATTCATTATAGATTTGTCTGCGCCTGAGACAACTGTGATTGCGGGGTACTGGTCTACCTAAATAACAATGCACAAGGTATAGCTAAATATATAGGCTTCCCATCAGAGGGAAATCTAACAGGTTCATTAGACATTGATTAATATATAGTAAAATAGCTGCTAACAGCATCCATAGATTGCAGTCATATCGGAAGTATTGATCTATGCTCCTCAGGTCTATGGTTAGCAAAAGATTACTGCACACACTCCCAGTCGATAAAATTCAAGGGAAATGACGATTGGCTTGATTGCTATGGATTCCTCTAATATAAGCTGGTGCTGGAGTTCATTGGCCGTACCCTTGTCTGCACTGACAAACTTGCCTGCTCTGGTGATCCATGTATGCAGATTTATAGAAATATTTTTTTTCTGGTTGTCTGCTTGAAATACACAACTACCCCCCTGAGTATCACCATCTTAAGCCCACTTTTCCACCAACCTCTCATTATCATAGTTACCAGAAAAGGAAGATTATGTCTGATAGCTCATTGGTTGGTGGCCAACAGCAAAATGTTCTCCCATATAACCGAAGAAAATGTGTGCAAGCAAACATTATACCATCATTCTCAACCAGTTGCTAGGGGTTCCTTGAGATGTAGCCGATTGACCTCCCTTTTGATGGTGTCTGCATATTTTCAGGCCCAACTCCACATGGCTGTAAGGCATTCTGGCCACCAAATGCAAGAGGGGGCATTCTGGCTACCAAATGCAAGAGGGGGCATTCTGGCCACCAAATGCAAGACGTGGGTGGGGCAATTCTTCCCATTGGCCCAGAATGCAACAGAAGTATTTTTCCCACCGGCCATCGATCCAAGGGGAGGGGCATTATTCCCATCGGCCGCCAACGCAAGGGGGACACACACACACACACACACACTCTTCCCACCGGCCACCAACACAACAGAGGGGGGCATTCTTCCCACCGGCCACCAATGTAAGGGGCATTCTTTCCACTGACCCCCAAATAATTTGTTTCAGTAGGAGTTCCTGGAGACCTGAAAAATATGTCAAGGGTTTCTCTGGGGTAAAAAGGTTGAGAAAGGCTGGATTAAAGTAATGTCTATGCAAAGTAAACCTTTTACTTTGTTTAATTTAGAAAAGTAACCAAACAATCTTGTATTGAAACTGGACTGTCTCACTTTATATTGTAAAGGGCTGCACAAAATGCTGGCATGATATACACCCTGTATAATCATAAAAAAAACACAATAGTGGATGCTTGCAACAGGCTTCCAGCAGAGGCCACGGGACTGGAAAAGGTAAAAAAATAAATGTGGTGGTGGTTTTGGGGGGGTTGCAGAGTTGATGGGCCATGTCTTTATCTGCCACCATTATCCTATGTTTCCGTGCATCTCTCAGTTTTGCACTGGCACTTCACACTGTAACCTAATTTCGGTTACATTGATCATATTGTGCATGTAAAAACCAACAACATGCTTAATCAGTAGCATGGCAATGAGTGGGAAAGTCTAATAACTCACAGCAACCAATTACATTGCAGTGCACCTTCTTCTGATCCATACATGATTAATTCTAATCGTTTGCTATAGGACGCTGCACTTGACATATTGCTCTTTGCCTCATACACCAGCACATAAATATTTTCCTCACTGAGCAACATAAAGCAAAGGCTCGCTAGAAAAAGACAGATGGTCATATGCTGTATGCACATTTTCGGTGTTGCAGTTCTTTAAATGTACAATGGATCTGAGATTCCGACACAGTTAAACAGGGGGTGTTATTTGACAAAACCCCCAAGTGAGGGCAGCACCATACACATAGGGAATGTATACATAAATACCTTTATATGCCCTTTGTTCAGCAATATGGCTATTTGCAGAGTGCTGTGGTCTAGAAGTTAATAGCTTTCCAAGTGATGCAGAGGTGCTGGTGTCAATGTAATCAATAAAGATGAAACCTGATCCTCGGTATATCAATAAAAAACAGCCAATCTAGGGTTGTATGGCCATGTATCACTTGCTGTTGTATCGACATTGCAGAAAATTGTATAACAATATAGCTGTTTATCAATAATGATTTAGCTGGTGTTTACAAATCTAGATTGTTACAGGTTATCAATGCAAATATATAGGGGACGCGACTGACTGAAGTGTTATATTAGGACTGGAAATGACACAGGGATCTCTTTATTTTTATTTTCTGGTTAAATAACGGCTAATTGGACAGACTTGTGCATATAAAATCGAAAGTAATCCACCTGTCACAGACACATATGTTGGCTCAAACATTGCAATGTGCATCCTGTGTGTAGGACACTATCGGTTAGATCATACATGCTTATAGAAGGAGGCTCTGTGTCGCTGTCTGCAGAACATGATGAGCCAATACTGTATACCTCCTGGGTGTTATGTGGATTTATTGGGAGCGAAGATGATCTGTTTAGGTTGGTAGGCAATTATTAAAGTTGAGTGATGTGTGATGTGATGGTCTCAGTGTCAATCTGCTTTCTAGACCATAAGATGGTCCTCTGATCCCTTAGGAGGGAGGAGGATGGCAACCGCTCTGCACTGCCAGGACTACCCTGAGTGTTTGTGCTTCACCACCCCCCAGCACCTGACTTTAGTAGCATCCCAGCATCTGTGTGATGGTCTCAGCCTCAAATCTGCTTTCAAGACCATGAGAGTCTCTCCTGATCCCTTAGAAGGTGGCAACCACTCTGCACTGCCAGATAATCAAGACTACCCAGGGTGCTTACCCTCCTTCAGCCCCAGTATCTGGCTATATTAGCACCCCAACATCTCAGTTCTGCGTGATGGTTTCAGCCTCAGTCTGATTTCTAGACTGTAAGATGGTCTCCTGGTCCATTAGAAAGTAGGAGGGTGGCAACTGCTCTGCACTACCAGCTAACCAGGACTACCCAAGGTGCTTATCCTCCTTCAGCCCCCAGCATCTGATGTTATTAGCTCCCAAAATCGGCTTTCTGTGTGATGGTCTCAGTCTGCTTTCAAGACCATGAGATTGTCCCTTAGAGGGTAGGAGGGTGGAGACTGCTCTCGTACCTTCCAGTTAACCAGGACTATCCAAGGTGCTCGTCCTCATTCAGCCCCCAGCATCTGATATTAGCATTCTGTGTAATGCTCCTAGGTCTCATCCTCAACTGGCTTTCAAAACCAGGAGATGGTCTCCTGATCCCTTAGAAGGTATAAGGATGGCAACTTCTCTGCACTGCCAGCTAGCCAGCACTACCCAGGGTGCGATCTTCCTCCAACCCCCAGCATCTGATGTTATTAACCTCTCAACATCTGTCTTCCAGTCTCTAGGGTAAAGATCTCATCCTTAATTGGCTCTCAAGACCATGAGATGGTTTCCTGTCAAGACCATGAGATGATCTCCTGATCCCTTAGCAGGTAACTGCTCTGCACTACCAGCACTACCCAAAGTGCTTGTCCTCCTCCAGCATCAGATGTTATCAACCTCTCAACTTCTGGTCTCTAGGGGAAAGGTCTCAGCCCCAATTGGCTTTCAAGACCATGAGATGGTCTCCTGTCAAGAACATGAGATGATCTCCTGATCCCTTAGAAGAGAGGAGGTTGACAACTACCCTGTACTACCAGCTAACCAGAACTACTACACTTTCCCTCCGGCAGCATCTGACTTTATTAGCACCCCAACATTTGCATTCCATCAACAAGAGCAACCTGACCATCAGGGACACAGAACTCCCACCAATGGTCACCCACACCGTTTCCATTGCCCCAACAACTTTCCTTCCTGCTACAGTAAAGGGCACACATGTATACACCCAGATCACAAGGCAGATCCTCCAAATGCTACAAAGTGCGAACCATGCATTGCACCAAAAAAATCTTAACTAATACAGCAGAGCAAAGTGCAGTAACTCCAGCAACCCAACCTATCCTCAGAGCCAGCAGAACAATGAAAGCATTCCTGACTGCCACTGTTTCCAAGGTTCATGGTCTCACAAGGAGGCTTCAGCTACAAAAGGTGATGTTCAATCCTCTGACACCGTGAGATCCTCCAGCTGACAACCTATCTCCTTCCAAAACACTTGGATTGCAAGCCTCAAACACACACAATGCACCTAGCATTGTGCAGAGTTTCACATTATGGGTTGGCATAGCTGGTGAGCATAGTGAGATGAGGTTAGACCACTGATCCCTATTAAATAAGTCAGCAGTCCCCAGGCTGTGCACCCCCCACCCGGGCATCAGGGCTCAGTCACACACCCATATGCCAAATGCTGCCCTATACGATGCATGAAAGCACAGACATGTCTGAGCAGCAAGTCCAGCACTATCTAAATGCAACTAAAAAAAAAGAAGATCGATCCCTTTGGAGGAATGCACATCCGCTGCCCCTGGGAGTCTATCACCTTCCCATGCAATTGGAAATGAAACTTGTGCAGGCAGGAACGCAGCCCATTGGAAGCGGCTTACCCTTGTGGCTCTGCCCGCAGACGTAGGGCGAACAATTCCTAAAGCTCCCTCGTCCTAGCCATGGGAGGAGAAGGCAATGCCCCCACCGGCCGCTGCTCCGCCAGCTCGATCTCCCGGCAGCTGACTCTCACCTGCGACAAGAAGCGGCTACTGGGCTCGCAGCCCGTGTGAGTGCAACTACAATGGGCTACGACTTTTCAGTGTCCGCCCAGCGCGCCGCTGATTGGCCAAGAGAGGTGCGGGGGGCGTGGACAGTGAACCCCAGGCGGCGAAGCTGTCAATCAAAGGCAGGTGGGCGGGGCGCCGCGTCAATCCCCGCAGCTCGCTTTGATGTGTAGTTTGTCATGGGCAGCGCAGCCGGGGATTAGTGACAAACTCGTTCATTCCCCCGCTGCACCCGGCACTTGTTAGCCGCTCTCTCCTCTTCGTGTGGTTGTTAAAGCTGAACTCCGGGCGGATATAGAAAAGACACGCAGCTCTGCATCTCATAATGCACCCTTAAAGGGGAACTCCGGGGTTTTATACAAATTAACCCTTGCAGTTCAGAGGTAGCCCCGCTGAATGAAAGGGTTAATTGCTCATTTTTGGAACACAGCAGATATACTCACCTGCTCCTAAGTTCTGTGGGAGCAACTGCTCAACTTTAACCATCCCCCGCTCTGATTGTGGTATCTCCCGCAGCATCCTCACCTCTAATGGACCTGCCATAGATGTGATGATGTCATCAGGGTTTAGACCACTGGAGTCCGGGGGGAGAAGAGGGTCACCTCTACCCTATATGGCAGCAGAGCGGGGGTGGGCAGTGGACAGGGGCGTCCCGATGCCTGGTGTCACCCAGCAGAGTGGAGACCAGGTGACACCCCGCCGGGACGTCATTGTGCATGCGTGTGCAGGATGATGTCATCGCGCATGCGCTGCCATCCTAATTGACGTCTGCCAGCGACCATCTTGGTGATAGACACTGGCAGAGAGAGGAGGGGACGTTCACCCGGCAGGATGAGGTATCCTGCCGGGTCCCCTCCTCTTTCCTGACACTGTCGGGCTCTAGGTCCCTGACCGAGTGTCCGAATTTTAGAGGGGGTGACACCAAAATGACGTGTCAGTCATCTTGGTGTCTTCCCTCCAATGGTGTCACCCGGGTGCGGGCCGCACCCCCCTTGTGACGCTACTGGCAGTGGAGTTACAAAGGGGGTGTGTGTGATGAGGTTCCACCAGGTGACATCCGGCATGGTGACGTCTCTGGGGATGGGGGGTGGGTCAGGTGCATCACCCGTTCAGGTAACGGGTGACACCCCGCTGTGATGTCATTGCACATGTGGACATAAAGCCGTGCTGTCCGCTGCTCTCTGGCTGGTCACCCACCTCACTGACATCACTGGTTGCCAAGTGCTCGGCGGGACACCGGCCAGAGCATCCCGTTCAGCTCCCTATCAACCGATGATGTCAGGGACCGGACAGAGCATCACGGGTTGCTAAGAGCTCCTAGCAGGGTTAAAGGGCTATTCACGCTAAAGCCTTGCGCCAGATGCGTGAGATCTGTGCATTTAGAACGCGCTACTGCACAGCGCCACTTGCTTGGTGTGCCGGTGTGTTGGATTGTCATTGATTCTCATTGGTACCCCCAAAGCCCCTCCCGGCATTTTTGCAGCAGGGCGCATGGTATTGCAATAACATGCATTGCTATGCTGCTAAAAAAGGTCATGCATGTACTACTTGCATGCGGCACCCCACCTACTGGGAGGTGCGTAGGGGTGCCATTAAGAAGCAATGAAAACGCATGTAGTGTACGGCACTGTACACTGTGTAATAGCATGCGCTAAATGCATGGATCCCACACGTTTACAGCCGCTCTATAGCATACCTCCCAACTTTGGGGGGGGGGGGGAGACACACACATTACAGCAGGGGTAGGCAACCCTCCGGCTGTGGTGCAACTACAAGTCCCATGAGGCATTGTAAGACTCTGACAGCCACAGGCATGACTCCCAGAAGCAGATGCATGATGGAATTTGTAGTTTCACCACAGCTGGAGGGCTGGAGTTTGCCCACCCCTGCGTTAGAGCATGAAGGATGCACGCAAAGAACAAGGAATGAAAGAGGCAGGGCCAGGAACAGTATGGTTGTGGAGGAAAGAAATAGACAGGGGCGTCATGAGACCGGGTGACACCCTCCGCGACGTCATCACACATGCGCGGTCATCTAATTGCATCTTGGTGATGGACGCCGGCAGAGAGAGAAGGGGACGTTCACCCGGCGGGATGAGGTATGCCGCCTGGTCCCCTCCTCTCTCCTGACACTGTCGGGCTCTCGGTCCATGAGCAAGTGCCCAACTTTTTAGAGGGGGTGACATCAAAATGACAGCACCCTTCAATGGTGTCACCCAGGTGAGGGCCGCATCCCCCGCACTCTTGTGACGCCACTGGGTATAGATGATGCTGGATGTCCTCCTGCCAGGAAATGAGGTGGGCTCTATCTGACCGTCTGTAGTGAAATCAGAGGAAGTAACATCAGCCCAGGACAGGAGCCGCTACAACTGTGCAGACTAAGGCCCCATTCACACTGCGCGATTTGCGCGTTTGTCGCACAAATTTGCATTTTGCGCAATATCGCGCAAATGCTTGCATTGAGCAAGCTGGAATCGCGGCAAAATCCGCTCCAAAAAGGGTCCTGCTGTAGCGACACACGACCCGCGACAGCAGGACCCTTTGCCCCATTGCAAAGCATTGAAGAGCGATATCGCGCGGTAAATAGCCGCGATATCGCAGGAATTACCGCGCGATAAATCACTCAATGTGAATGGGGCCTGAAGGGGAGGCAGGAGGTCAGCTTCAAATGTACTTTTGGTAAAGGCAAGCACAGTATCTACATTTTGCTTGGTATCAGCCTCTTGCAATCTACTGTACAACTGAGCTCAGACTACGAGAGGGAGAAGAAATACCAGGAGCCAATCTGTTGTGCTGCAGTGAAAGAAGGGAGATGAGCTCAACAGTCTGCTGCTTCTCCTTTCAGTGTCTGGTCACAGGCTGGAGGAAGAGACAAGACATGAAAGTGTTACTGATCTGCAGCAGTGTAAATCTCAGGACTGGATGAACAAGATAACAAATCCATCGACAGATAAAACTTCTCCCTTGTCTACACATGTAGCCGTTTGCCTGGAGTTCAGATATTACTCTCAGCAAGTCATGTGCATGCAGCCGTCATCTAATCAGTGTGACTTCCGAGGAGTCTCGTCACCTGCAGATCTCCTCCGGGTGGGAGGTCTATTGTAGAGTCTGCTGGGAAGATTCATTCTATAGAAGATGAGATCTCTGATCATTGTGTTCATCTATAGAGGGACATCTATCCAGATTTCCAAATCCCAATGCGTCCGAATACGAATTTCCATTTCAGAATTTCGCATCCTGTCCAAATTTCATTAAAAAACTAAACAGAATCGGACATGTGACTTTTCTGGCCAATCAGATGTGTTTTTCGGTTTAAAGCACCTGAATGGGTCTGAATACGAATTTTCGTTACGACAACATGGGAGCCATATACAGTATATACATATTATACTAAAGCTGAGGCTCCCAGACCAGAATGGCATTCAGGAGCTCCAAAATGCAATCCGGAAATTCGGGTCTACAGATTCAGCTTCAGTATTAATTTCTATACGGTTTTCTGTGATATTCGCAACAAATATTCGTAAACTCATCCGAAACTAACGAAAATTTGTATTTTGTCCCAATCCGAAACCCGAACTGAATTGAATTTCTGACTCGAATCCCGAAATGACGAAATATCCGAACCAAATTTTTCCGGCAGCTTGCATGTCTAGGGTTTATCTATCTATCCAGTGGTGTTACTAGGGGGGTGCGACGCGCACCCCGATAACACAATTGGAGGGGTGACACCAAAATGACTGACAGTATTTTGGTGTCGCCCCCTCTGAAAAGTCGGGCACTTGCTCATGGACCAAGAGCCCAACAGTGAGAGAAGAGGGGACATGGCGGCATACCTTATCCCACCGGGTGAACGTCCCCTCCTCTCTCTGCCAGCATCCATCACCAAGATAGCCGCTGGCACGTGAGGTCTTTGCGAATGTGCGTGATGACGTCACGCGTGATGATGTCATGGCAGGGTGTCACCCGGTACCTGCTCCAGCATGACACCCGGCCTCGAGGCACCATGCCTCGCTGTTGTGAGGACAGCCCACAGGAGACACATAACTTAGACTAATGATTTTCCCATAATGCAGACTCCTTGTTTTCCGCCACTGCATAGAAGATCCTTTCTGACGTTAATGTTTCTGTCCCTGATTTATGAGGTTGCTGTGTTCTTATGTAGAAGTGTTCATTAGCAGAGAAGTTAACCTGGAGGTAGAAAATGCCTCATGCCAGTGTTACATCTATGGTTGCCACCTTTTCTTCAAGTGAAACCCGAACACTCTAGCGGCACGAGCAGCAATTTTTTTTTTTTTTTTAGAATATAGAGGAGAGAGCGAGGAGAGGCAGCCAGGGGAGGGAGTAAGGAGACCGGCTATAGAGGACTACAAATCCCAGGCATACATTTTACAGCAATACAAAATAATATGAAGCTATTTACTCTATGTTGTTCCGGGGTGGCGCCCTGATGTCTCCAGGGTCCCAGGTGGACTCTGCAGGCTCTCAGGTGGTCTGTGTGCACCCTCAGGTGTGCTTTGCACACACGCAGGTGGGCTACGCGGATTCTCAGGTGGCTGTGTGGGGTTTCAGTTGGGCTATGCAGGCTTTCAAGAGTGCTGTGTGGGCTGTGCGGTGTCTCACCAGGGGTCAGGTGGCGTGCAGCCTGGTGTCAGGAAGATGGAGGAGAAGATGAGCCGGTTGGTACCTGTTTACAGGCGCCCATGGCTCACTGTAGGATGCCGCTTCAAGCAGATGCGGCTGCCTGAGCTCCCATGCTTGCTGGGGGACCTCAGCAGCCTCATCTGTTAAAAATGTTTTGCCGGTATCAGCACTTAGTGTCTTGTGTGCACTTAGCCTGCCACCCGGACACAAGACTCAAAAACCGGACCGAACCCAGTGCAAACACCAGTCCATCCATATGGCCCCCAGTACTGCCCATCCCTCTCCCAGTCTGAGGGGTGGTGATAGGAAGCTGATATCCGGTCAGATTCCGCTATTCCGCTTTGTGAATTGTCCCTTTTGTGTGTTTTAGGTCCACTGTATAAACTAGACCAGGAAAGAAGAAGCAACAGTGAGCTTTTGTTCTATTATCAACCACATTTCTGTATGGCTGGATATCGCGATGCGGTGGTTTGCGTCGCCGTTTGCGTGGCAAGGCTGACAGCACAGCACAAATGCATCTGATGTTACCGGGCCCTTCATTTTCCTTCTTCAAGCTGATTAGGCAACAATTTCCCTTTTATTGCATTTTTTCCTCTTCATTTTTCTTATATCAGAGAGACAGCGAGGAGCCGTCCATAGAGGAAGATGAATATCTGACCTCCGCTCTCTGCAGGCTCAGTAACTGACCAGATTAATGGCGGTTAGGAAGTTCTAAGCGCTGCAGAGGCTTGATGTACTTCAGATGAAAACAGAAGCCCTGGGCGTAGAGAGAAAGCCTCTTCTACATATTAACAGATTTGATTTTCCTTGTATTTAGAAACGCTAAAACTCTAAACACCCACTTTCCTCACAGTGATAGAATAGCTAAATGCAGATAAGTATCTACAGATGAAACTCGAATAATTAGAATATCGTGCAAAGTTAATTATGCCTTACGCAGGTCCATTGACTTGCATTAGACGTGAGGGCACTTAGGTATATTCCGCAGCCGGAGCAGAGGGAGCACTGTCCACCGCAGGACAGAGAATCAAGTGAGTATATCTGCTATATCTGTTTCTTAAATTCCCCTTCTTCTTTCATTCCGCCTGCAAAAAATAGCAGAGCACTTCCTGTGCCCTGAGCCTCATATCTGTATAGCTACAGTGTGATCTCACACCAGAACGTGTGGTGCGATTGCGTGGTACAGTGCATTAGTTACACAGGACTGTGCGATTAATGCACTGTACTAGTGTGAATGGGCCCTCACAAAAACACTGACAGACACACACAACAGTGTGGGCTGCTGTGCTGTGATGGAGCTCCATCCATATTTGCATCCGCCTGTACAGCTCCCTTGTGCACCTTGTAGAGGTGACGGGAGCCAGAATGTGACAACACTCCGGTTCAGGCACCTCTACAGGGCACGCAAGGGAGCTGTAAGCAATGCACTTATGGATGGAGCTCCCATGCGGCCATAGCCGTAGCCCACCCTACCCCACCTCAAGCTGACACTTGGTATGCGGTAGCATATTTGGAAACAAAAAATTGGAGACGGAAGCGCCACTACCTGGCACAATAAATGTGGTAGAACAGGGTGTAAGCGTTGGTGATGTACTCACCTAAGGTTGGGTGAGCATTCGCTTGTACTCATCGGATTGCGGTGAAGCGGATGGAGTGGAGTAGGGTGGGGGTGATCCCTCTTTTCCAGGGTTGCACCGAACATAGTGTCCCACGCCACTTTCTCCATAAACACCAGAAAAACACAGCCCACCTGAGAGTGTTTGCAATTGAACAGATACCGGACAAACTACCACCTGCCGAAAGATTCCACCGCCTCTGCAAGCAAGAAACATACTGGGTCTTCAAATTGAACACACTGTCCCCCCACGGTTTAAACAAGGAATTAGAATTGAACACCATCATCTAAATTCCACCCTCTTTTTTTCACCATCATACAACGTTCTCCTCCCACCCCCCCCTCCCCCCCATTGTTTTCCTGGTTCACACCAACTCTAAAACACTTTCCACACCTTTGTCTTTCGTCCCTTGCAACTAGCACACAGATCTAATGCAATTTATTCATTTTATTCATTTTTTGTTTCCCTACAGCACACTTGTTGGACACCCCGGTCCAGACAGAACGGAAGCCGCACACCCGCGCAACTACCCCTCCTCCCCCCCCCCTGCATCTACACCTACCACACCACAAGTGATAACAGGTGTACCCACCAAGTACTGCCTCTTCCTCCCCCCCGCATTCTCCCCCTACCTCTGACAAGCGCCACACAAGGGGTAAACTCTCTCAATTTTTAATGGTAGCATATTTGGAATAGCTGCTTGGTGCGAGAACTGACTGGGCTGTGCTAGGGGGAGGCTGAGGAGCCCCTCACCTAGAAAAGCGGAAGGCACGGGGGACCCACAGAGCACGGGGTCGCAACCCACTTTTGGGTCACGACCCACCAGTTAAGAACCAAGGATCTAAGGCACTGTGTCTGTGGCTGCCAGTGTCCTAGTACTGTCACCTGGTAGCAGAGAATCCTCAGCCTTATATAAGCTCCAACTGGATTGGTTAAGAGTTGTATTTCTTCACTCCTGGAAGCAAAATGTAGTAGCGGGGAGTGAAGGAATGGTAAGCGTGTGTTCACTGTAAAGTAGGGATGCACTGATACCAGTCTTTCGGTATCAAGTACGAGTACCGATATTTTTTTTTCTGTACGTTCCAATACCGATACCGGAAGTCCCATTAAGGAAGCCAGGTGTAGTGAAATGACTCGCCACCCGGCTTCCCAATTAGCATGGAAGCCGTCTCAATGTCAGTGCATCCCTGCTTTAAAGTATACGTGAAGTTATATTTAATATATGGACACATAGGCTTATTAACCTCCCTGGCGGTATGATTTTTTAATTTTTTTTCATGTCATTTTTTGGTCTATTTTTTTTTCGAATTATTTTCGTCTTTGTTTTTTTTTGTCGTTTTTTTTTTTTGAATTTGCAGCCGGTTCCGCCCCCCTGCGATGCATACGCTCGCAAGGGACAGAACCCGGAAGACAGAAGCCGGCATCGGCCGCAGAACACAGCGCAGCTCGAGGGACAAGGTAAGTAAATGCTATGCGGCATTCCTGAGTGTAGCTCAGGGTTACCGCTTATGGTATGGAAAAGTAACCCCGAGCTACACTCGGGAATACCGCCAGGGAGGTTAATTGATGTATAAAATAAGAATAACACATTCCTACCATTACTAGAAATGTTGGCTCCCTCATCACTTAATAACCAAAGTAGCGTTCCTTTCTACTCAGCTGTGCTGCCCTTAAAGCTGTACTTTCTTCTCGATAAGACACAATGTTATGCTTTTATTTTGCTATTCATACTAGGGTTTAAATCTGAAATGCAGAACTGCATAGAATACTAAAGTGTGGACTGAGCTAGCCAATTGATGCAAGATGCCGTAATCCTTCCCTATCCCAACAACCAGGCATTGTCTTTACTCTGATTTCTAAATTTCCAGCAATTTCCCTGTACTATAGGGCACCTTTTTGGAAGTCAATGAGTCACCGTGTTTGGCAGGAAAATGGTATTGGGTGTGCCAAAGCTCAGATATCAGAGCTAGGTAGATGTTCTACCTGTAGCAAACGTCCATTGTTAGTAAGATCTGCTGTGACTGTGTACACCTTGTATGTTCTTCCACCACGGTATTCCGGCACATGTGTCCAGTGGCCAAAGGGGAGAGGAGAAAGAATAGAATTTTAAAAAAATTGCCCGATGTGGTGACGTAAACTCTTTACCAACCTACTTCCCAAGGCATTAGAAAACACGACCATGGTTACAACTAGTTACATCACCCTGAGAACATCATCTAACTAGGTTAGCATAGTCGTGGTGGCATCATGTTGTGCTTTTATTAATAGGACTAGGACACTCATTACATTAGGATTGAGGGCAAGATGGATGGAGCTACATTCGGGTCAATATTAGTCTGCAAGGTCTATATTTATCTGAGTTCTTTAGTCTCAGCCTGGAGTGGCGGAAGTGATCTAATACACATCACGTCCGCATTCACACTATGGAAGGAGATCAGCAAGGAGGAAGATGCTGAACTCCCACCCATCTTCCTCCTGACACCCTCCCGAGGCGGTCCCCGGCCGCAGATGGGGCAGCGGATCCTGGATTTGAAGGTGAGGGTGCGGAGGGGGTGGCGTTCTCGTGACGGCACTCCAGGAGTGGGAGTGCGTGCAGGCAGCACATACAAGCCATCGGACGGCGGTGAACACACACACAACTTACTAGCACAGACAAGGGTGGCTCCATAGGACCCTGCAAGGGAAAGGAGGAAACTAACATTTTTAAACATCAAGAAGCAGCATCCACTGTAAGTGATTTCATCAGCATTTGTAATAGCTTACAAAACATTTTGACTTTTATATTACTTTAAGGCTCTCAATGTTGGAGTGTCCTAGTGTTGAATCTTACCAGTTAGACATCACTGCACTGTGCAGTTGCCTAACATTTTCTGGTTGGATCCTTCCTTCTGCAGATACTGAGCTCATCCCATGGTGTTACACTTGGTTTCGGGACAATTCACACTTGAAACTTTCCCAACCATTGACATTCAAGCTGTCCCCAGTGGCGTCACAAAGGGGGTGTGACACCATTGGAGGGGTGACACCAAAATGACTGACAGTCATTTTGGTGTCACCCCCTCTAAAAAGTCGGGCTCTCGGTCATGGACGGAGAGCCTGACAGTGTCAGGAGAGGGGAGAGGACACGGCGGCATACCTCATTCCGTCAAGTGAACATCCCCTCCTCTCTCTGCCCGCGTCCATCACCAAGATGGCAGCCGGCAGGCGTCAATTAGATGGTCGCGCAATGACGCCACGATGGGGTCTCCGCTCCGGGTGACACCTGGCTGTCCCTGCTTCTGAGGTTCACCATGGATAGGAGAGGTGCATTGAGTGGTCATCTTTTGTTCTATTCCCTACAGCCAAGAATGCATCGAGTTTTGTATCATGATATTGGTAACTGTGTTCCAGAAATGCATTATGCTCAGTTGCTGTGCTGTAGATTGACAATTTACTGTTATGACCCAAGTCAACTGGCTTACCCAACACTCATCCGCTAGGGATGAACTTTAGAAGATGCCTTTGGAGTTTGACATATTTTCTTTTTCTTTCAGAGATTGTTCCCATTCTTCCTTCACATATGTCATGACGTCCTATTCTATAGCATAGTTCACAGTTTAAAGGGCTTGTCATTTCCTTTTCACTGTTATCTGGCAACTCTGGACAGCAAAAGCCCAGTGCTATTAGCTTTTTGCACATTGCTCTCTGTATAGAAAATGTTATCTCCCTTGGGGACCCCGTGACAATTAAACCCCTCATAAGCATGACTCTAAATCTAACCCTTAACCTGTAGCTTACCTTGATGCACTCTAAGGATTAGATTTACCCTTTGCTACAAATATTCACTTTTTGAACCAGAATCCTCTGTACCAATGTCAAGCAGGCCTTTGCCGCCGTATGTGGTACTCAGACGCTGAGAACCTGACACTGGTAACTTTTAGTGAAGGGCTTCTGGAGCAGCAGACAAGATCTCTTCTAATGGCTCCCATTACTTTAGCTGTAACTATATCAGCGCACAACTACTGATTTGCCTCAATTATGCTCATGCTGCACCTTTTCTCCTTGCAGAAGTATGCACTGCCTGGCTGAATTATTGCACCCTCTTCCCAGCATCATGGCAACTTGCCTTTTTAATGGCTTTCATAGACTTGTATAATGGGTGGGTGACAGTATTTTCTGAAATGGAGCTGGCACTGCAAGACGATGTAGACAATGGAGACTGGGGACCCAGCATTGCCGGAGAGCATTGGGCACAACTTTCTCATTTTAATACTATAACCTTAAACCATTAATCCCCTAATATTGTTTGAGCAGTGTGTGTGTAAAATGCCCAAGAGAGCTTATTATATTGTATCAAATCATGCCATACCATATAATATACATTTAAATATCAGTTATGGGCATCATAAAATACTGTCCACTCACAGACACAGCACTGTCTCTTCGTAGACTTGATAGGGTTGATTTAATAAAGGCAAATAAGCTATGCACTTTGCAAGGGAATTTGCACTTTGCAGGGGAAGCTTCCTGTAGCTTGGTGAATGAGGTAAAATGTCACTTTACTAAGAATATCCAATTGTGTGCAAGGAAAAAAAAAAGTTTTTTTGCTTACACGTGATCGGTTGATAGACATCAGCAGAGCTTCACCTAATTTACTAAACTAAGGGAAACTTCCCCTGCAAAGTGCAAATTCTCTTGCTAAGTGAACAGTCTATTTGCATTTAGTAGATCTACTCCTACGTCTACATACAACACAGAAGAGCTTAAAGTGAATGAGTACTTTGACCATGCAGGTGAAAACAACAGTTCACTTTAAATGCAGACCTGCACAGACACATAAACTTACTTTCCTTTTGCACTCCTTCCGCTCCATTGAGCCAATGCAAATGGAAAGTATACCTATGTGTAAGCTACAAGTTGCTGGCGCCATAGTTCACATAGGGATGACCCAGCGCTGCCATATAGGCGAGTCACATATGATCCTCCATACCTGATAGTAGTAGGTATTTATTTGGGCTCCTGACATGAAAGAAGCGAAGGAAGGGTATGTATGTGCTGCTGGGGATTGGGGGGGGGGATTCAGGATTTATATAGTGCCAACATTTTGCATGGCACTTTGTAATATAAAGGAAGACAGTACAGTTATAGTAGAATTAGAGTCAAAATGGTAAGGCGGGACCTGGCCGTGAGAGCTTGCAATCTGAAAGGGAGGGGCAAGTGATACAAAAGGTGGTAGCTGTTTGGGGATGGG
This sequence comes from Nanorana parkeri, assembly GCF_000935625.1. NCBI lineage: Eukaryota > Metazoa > Chordata > Amphibia > Anura > Dicroglossidae > Nanorana > Nanorana parkeri. The sequence continues at coordinate 1,315,139 of NW_017306592.1, forward strand.
TTGTTTGAGAAAGTGATAGCTCAGTGTTTAGGTTGAGGAGGGATAGGCTTCCCTGAAGAGATTAGTTTTCAGTGATCGCCTAAAGGCAGCCAGAGTAGGAGATAGTTGAACAGGTTGGGGTAAGGAGTTCCAGAGGATGGAAAAGACTCTGAAGAAGTCCTGGAGGCAAGCATGGGAGGAGTTGGCAAGAAAGAAAATCTGCTGCTTTGCCCTGAATAGCCAAAGCACAGGTTTACATTAATGATTCATGCACACAGTCTTTTAAGGGGCTTTCTATGTCCCACCTGTATTGGGATGCACTACAATGTTCATTGCAAATAGTCTAAATAGATTATGCTCCAGGTACCTTGCACTTTGCTCAGCAAACCAGATATGTGAGGAGAGTGACTACTACGCATAGGGTTCAATAAATCTATAACTAGTGGGGGGAAGACAATTTGAATGGCATGAACACAGCCCTATACAGATGGATCTCAGGGCTCCTCTTTAACACCTGCCAAACCAATCCCTTGGTACGTGCCTAAAGGGAAAGAAATGTCTCTTTTCAGTGAGTGCATATACCTATTATTGCTTTAATTTTTGTACCAATTTTCCAAATTGGTAAATGCCTGTTTTGGCATATTTTTCGATCTGTATTACATGTAGAAATGTTTGGATTGGCCAATGGAGGCAGCACTGATTAGCTACTATGATGACTGTCTGCTTTGTAGCATCTCATCCGCACAGGAAAAAGGCTATATCTTTGCTTTCACAGCAGTCCTTCTCCTCTATGGTTAAAAGCCTTAATGCATGTGCAGTTTGGGTCACCACTGCAGTACACCTTTAGATGGAGACGAATCTGTGATGTTTGGGCCCGTTTCAATGATTGCTCACACTGTATTTTGGGAATGAGGGAATGAAAACAAAATACCTATGTGAAAAGTCTTAGATGAAAGCTGCAACTCTTGGATTCTCAGGCTGCATACTAATTCATGGCCATTATGTCCCTCTTGTGAAGCCAATCAAGCCCAGCTAGGTTCCCTTCCCTGGACGTGGGTTCTCTTTCTCTTAATAAATAATCCTGTTTTCATGCATCCACTCTCTTCTCTCTTCCATATTTTATGTCAGTCAGCTCTCTTTGCCTTGTATGGCCATGTATCTGTATTTATCCTCTTTCTTCCTCAGCCTGCTACATGAGAGATAAGACCTTGTAATTACTCCCATTTGTCTCTCTTTTACCTCACTCGGTTGATAGAGGGGACATTTCAATGAGCAAAATATTTAACATCTCTATCACCGGGTGGGCATAGATAAGCAACAAACGTGTCATTACATGACTATTCAGGATTAAAGGCTTTTATTACAAAACATATGCTGAAAGCTAGGGGTAAATAGTTGTAAGGCCCTTGACACATAAGCATCAGAATGAAGCACTCCGTGTATATTCCTTAGGCCCCATGGACACGGGACATATGATTTATGGTGGATTTTGCTGGCAGCTGGCAGCTGGCAACCACTATATTATGATGATTAGTGATATGGAAAATATGAGTATAGTTTTTAGACTGGAGCAATATGAAGTATATGTTATATACTGTGCAGCATAGAGTACAAGGTGCCCTGGAGTATGTTGCTTACAGCAGAGTGTACAGAGAGGACACCCTGCCATTCACATCATTACACTCAGCACATCCCACACTGCATCCCAATACCCTCAGCACACTGCATTAGCAGCCCAATAAACTCAGCATAATCCAACATTTTTCTTAATGCACTCACTTTACCCCACAATGCACTCTAATACACTCAGCATTACCCCTCCATCAGGGCTGTCCCTTTAATGAGGTAGCTTGAGGCTGTTGTCTCATGCGGCATCTCTTTGGGTCACATGGGGGGCTAGCAGGCAAAGTCGCATGGCCGCTCTGCTGCCCAATGTTTGCAGTGTGTCTGATGCTCCTTTCCGGTGAGAGCATCCCAGGTTAAAAAAAGCTGGGTGGGGTGTAGGGTTCATGCTCTTATCAACCTCGGATGTTCTGGCTGGCATCCCGTCTAGCTCCTGGCAGCCGTTTACATCACTGGTTGCTAGGAACCAGGCTCTGCAGATGTGTATCCGCAAAACCTGCAGAGGGAAGCATGCACCACCACTCCTAAGCCCCCCTAGTTGCCACCACCTTAGGCAGTGCATAGGCTAGTGTGGTCAGTATGGCTAGTGTGGTCAGCTGTAGCTCGCGGTATACTGAGACGCCGCAGTATACCGCGAGCTGCTGCTCGTGGTATACTAAGGCACCGCAGCTGAAGCGGATCCCGACAATTATGTCGTGACTGACAGCTGGCTCTGCCTATCTAGAGGAAGAGCAAGCTGTACCCGCCCCCTCCCCGTCCGTTCCGCCAGTCAGACAATGTCCGTGGGAACCTGGGTCCAATGTAGAGTAAAGCAGGGATCTGAGATGGGGGGCAGGGCGTGATGCAGAGAGTGGCAGGCACGGTGGGGACCGGGTTACTGGATATTTTAACGATCTATGAGAGATGTAGCCCGGATCCTCAATAGTGTGGGACTGCTTGTCTGGAGGATGCCGGCCGCTGGGAGAGGACAGTGAATGAGAGCCTGAACAGAACGTACGGGAGGGGCGGGGCTGGTGCTGGCAGGAGGAGAGTGTCCAGAGGAGGCCAGTGGTGGAGTTGAATGCCTGGAGGAATACGGAGGTCAGGGTGAGCCAAGGAGATAGGTAAGACTACACCGCTCGAGGGCACGAGCAGGGAGCCCGGAACAGCGAGGGGTGTGTCCGTGGGGTAGTGCGGGTGAGAGCAAGTGAAAACCATGTCAAACGACTCTGATGGCATTATCAAATGTTCTGATGAGATTTTTCATATGAACGTTCATAACAAAATCTACTACTATACAGTATGGCTAGCTTTAGGTAGAGATCTTGTTTTATGTGACTGAAACGCTTCTCAGAAAAGGTGCCGCTCTTGGTGCCCAAACACATGATTTCCTAATTGTGGAGGGAAAGAACTAACTCCAATAGGAGTTCAGGGCTTATCAGATATACGATTGCATCAGCTACACCAAACCTATCTTCTGCTGATGATTTCAAGATCAAATGTATGTAATGTAGCCTTTTCCATTGAGCTTATAACCATAGAGAGAAGGTTTTACTAGTTAATTCAGGCTTCGGCTTTTCTTTATTTATTATGGATTTTGGGGATATGGTTCCTAAACCCCGTAAAACATTTGGGCTCATGGTATTTGGTTTAAATTGACACTAAACTCAGGAATTAAAATCTTAAAAGTCCATTCAAGTACCTTTTGAACTAATAACAATAATGTATCTTATTTGTGTATCACTCGGCTGTAGACCCTCAAATCATCTCTGAATTGGTACTGACACTGTCCTTCCTTCGGGAGGGGTGCGACTTTTGTTCCCCATGGTCCCTGTGTGTGTTGTAAAGTAGTCACCTCTCCAAGCTTGCTCCGGGGATGGACTACAATCTCACGTTTAGTTTACTAATTTGTATTGAGATTGTAGTCCATTCCAGGAGCGAGCTTGGAGCGGTGACTACCATACAACACACAGGGACCATGGGGAACAAAAGTAGCCATCCTCCAGATGGAAGGACAGTGTCAGCACCAATTCAGAGATGTTTTGAGGATCCGCAGCCGAGTGAGAAACAAATAAGATACATTTTTGTTAATAGTTCAGGTACTTGAATACATTTTTTAAGATTTAATTCTTTAGTTTAGTGTGACTTTAACTTTTTTGTATGATGGAATGAGCACCTTGTTGATAGAAACAATTGAGATGATTTGGACATCTTATATGGATATCTGCAATAGCATAGGGATGCTTATGGTCCTGGGAAGCCCAGTTTTTAACACAATTCACATTTTCTTGGCCCGTACTATACCAATACAAGCAATCTCATGGTGTGCATATTAGTTAGAGAAGACATTCTTGCTCACACCTTCCATAATTCTTCTGTTCCATTACAATCTGATCTAGTTCCTAATATTTGGTCTTCTTGTCAACAAGTTTGTTACATTGTGCATAGGATTTGTGTTTGGGAGGTGTTTGGGAGGTGTTTGTGTTAAGGAGCGATTTTAAGTCAAAGGTTTATATTTTGTAATTTAAGGAACGTTGTTCAAAATATAAGCCATACCAGTCAACACAATGTGAGGTTACACTGTGAATTCCTGATTACAGATTATGCACCAGAGAAGGATGTACTCCATCTCACATCGCTAGTAAGCTGGCCCTTTACTAAATGCACTGCTGACCTGTAGAGAGTGGTGCGATAATTCTGTTTGTGAAGGTGACAAGTGTCGAGATAATGTAATAAAACACTGCAACACTAGCATTAGTTCTGGGTGACTGAAGAAGTTAACAATGAAAAAAATATTGATTCAGACAGCAGGAGATGTGAAACTAATGTATAAACTTGATCAAAGTGTATAGATTAATCCCTCTGGAAGCTGGTTACAAAACAAATTAAGTCATGCCCTAATAACTACACAGGGATGGAGTTTCGCTGGCAGTAAACATCATCTTCAAAGGCTTCCATGGACAATGGATGGTCACTGTTTATGGGCTATGACAGAAGCTCTCCATTAGGGAAAAAGTTATGTCTACTTGCAGATTTTGAGGACACAGTCCTAGGCCTACTTTAAAGTGACACTAAACACGTGAGGTAAACCTTAAAAATGCATTAACTTAACAGTTAAAATGTATCTTATTTGGCTGTAGATCCTCAAATCATTTCTGAATTGCTGCTGACACTGTCCTTCCTTCTGGAGGGAGGCTATGTTTGTTTCCCAGGGTCCTTGTGTGTGTTGTAAAGTAGTCACCGCTCCAAGTGGACAACAATCTCATGTTTAGTTTACTAATATGTATTGAGATTGTAGTCCATCACGGGAGCGAGCCTGGAGTGGTGGATATATATATATATATATACATTGGGTAAGGTTGAAAGCACACAATTGTCTAGAATGTCTTTGTATTCTGTGGCATTTAAAGTACCCTTTTGGAAACACCTGGACCCAATAATTTAGAGGCATACCCAAAATGTTTTGGCTATTGTGGCCATGTAGTGTTTATATATAAAGTCAGGCATGGTCCTACAAGACATCAAAAGGGTGATGATTCCTCAAGCTGTTTGAGTGATCTACTAATAAAAGGGTACTTTTCCAATTATCTCAAGTTTCTGCCTGCTGCATGGTGAATGTTAAATACACTGCGGGGAATTTATCAAAATAGGAGCATACAAAATCTGGAGCAGTTGTCCATGGCAACCAATCAGCTTCTATCTTCAGTTTGTTCAGTTGAGATTTGAAAATGAAAGAGAGGTGCTGATTGGTTGTCATGCACAGCTGCTCCAGATTTTGTCTGCTCCAGTTTAGTTAAATTCTCCTCATAAAGATGAACAGGGGGGTGTATTTATAAATGTTTTCGCCCAAGATTTCTTTTCCAAATGAATAGAATCCCAGACGTATAAAAACAGATTTATTTTGTGCCAAGCACATGTGCATTACAATATGTAAAAGTTTCCTGAACGAAAATCACATTCCCAGTTAGAATTTAATTCCTTCAGATAAGAAATTAGAATTTTTTAAAAAATTCTGCTCCTTTGATTTTCCTTGTTACTAAGGGCAAAACGAACAACAATTAGATTTCTTATGCCATTCTCATCACCGTTTTGACATCTTATGGTTTTATGTGACCATTCCTGACGTTACTTTACTTTTGATTTGTATGGATATCTTTGTGGATGAGCACCCCGACATGTACCTTACAAATAGAGTGCAGTCAGTGGCTACTCCTGGGACAATAAACACCTCAACCACCACTGAACCATCACGTTCTCAAACAATTCATCCCCACACAGCGACCTCCTCATGTATCACTTGCCCCTCCCTTTTAGATTGTAAGCCCTCAGGGGCAGTGCCCTCCTTACCATCTTGTCTTGAATTGTATTGTGATTGTAATGTCTTCCTTATATTGTAAAGCGCTGTGCAAACTGTTGCCGCTATCCTGTATAAATCCTGTATAATAATAATATATACAGTATATACTGTATGTATGTATATATATCTATATATATATATAAATTCTGAGACTCCTTCTGGTCTGATAAGAACTTTATAGAACTGTTATCTAGGTAACTGGAAATTTGGTACAGAGCAACATATGTACAAATCCAAAGTAGGTCTAGAGGCACTGACTCATGGTTCTTGCAGCGGAGGAGATAAGTCAAAGAATCAGCATTTTATTGTCAATGTTTTGACAGAGCTCAGTCCATCTTGATCAAGTCTTAATAAAGATGGACTGAGCTCCATTGAGACGTTGACAAGAAAATGCTGATGCGTTGACTAATCTCCTCCGCTGCAAGATCCATGAGTGCCTCTAGACCTACTTTGGATTTGTATGGATATTTTTGAGGGTGAGTACTCGGGCATTTACCTTACAAATAGAATGTGGTGGTATAAATGTGGTGTATGTATATATATATACATATATATACACACACACATATATACACTGATCAGCCATAACATTATGCCCACTGAGAGGTGAATTGAGTAACACTGATTATCTTGTTACAATGGCACCTGGAAGTGGGGGGGATATATTAGGCAGCAAGTGCACATTTTGGACCTTAAGTTGATGGGTTGGAAGCAGAAAAATTGGGCAAGCGTAAAGATTTGAGATTTTACAAGGGCCAAATGGTGATGTCTATACAACTGGGTCAGAGCAATTCCAAAACAGTAGCTCTTGTGGGATGTTCCCAGTCTGCAGTGGTGAGGACTAGGGATGCACCGTACTGATACTAGTATTTGGGCGAGTACAAATGCTCCCAATGCCTATCCCAATACCAGAACCTCATTACACGTTGCCTAGCTTCCTGATTGGCCGGGAAACTGGCTCCATGCTCCCTCGTCTCTCGGGAAGTTGGCCAATCAGGAAGCCAGGTGGTGAATCATTACCCACCCTCCGGCTTTTTGATTGGCCAGAAAGCCGGCTCCATGCTCCCTCATCACCTGGTGATGAAGGAGCATGGAGATGGCTTCCCTGCTAATCGGAAATCCGGATGGCGAGTCATTACACGCCGCCCGGCTTCCTTGATGGGACTTTCGGTATGGGTATTTGGTGTCGGCGGGTACCGAAAAAAAATTATTGGTACTCGTACTCGATACTGAAGAACTGATATTGGTGCATTCCTAGTCAGGACCTACCATAAGTGGTCCAAGGAAGAAAAAAGGGTGAACCAGCAACAGAGTCATGGGTGGCCAAGGCTTATTGATGCACATGGGGAGCAAAGGCTGACCCGTGTAGTCCGATCCAATAGAAGAGCTACTATAGCTCAAAGGGCTTAGTGCCAGATACCACAGCATATCTTAAGAGGTTTAGTTGAGTCCATGCCCCAATGGGTCAGGGCTGTTTCGGCGGCAAAGGGGACCTACTCAATATTAGGCGTGTGGTCATAATGTTATGGCTGATCTGTGTATATATACACACACACATACAGTATATATGTGGGGGGTGTAACCATTAGAAACTAACAAATGGAACAGATTTGGAGCAACTTAGTTCCTCCTGAAAATCCCCTTAATTGTAACTCGCTGTTGTGAAACAACGAGCCAATATATAAAATGTTGGCTACAGTTTTGGAAATGATAAAATATTTGTGAGATGTGTATTGAATCTGATTCCAAGTAGATGTTACAGTAGAAATAATGTTGTCAAGCTGAAATCCATATTGCCAGGGAATATTACCAATCATCTGATATTTTCTCTGTGGCTCCCCACTATGTCCCTAGCTGACTTTTGTTTTTTTAAGAAAATGGCTTAGTGCGTCTTTAATTATTACACAACTATAATATGATTGAGTAAAATCTGCCTTCGGCCACCGATGGCTGTGTGATCAGGTTATTATGGCAGCGTCTTGTGACACATTACACATTGATGTGTATAGTATGGCCGGGGGGATGGCTTTCTGCAGCCAAGTATTATTCTATACTCTAAGTGAGGTTTTGCATTTTTATCGCTTATGAATTCATAACTGAAACTGCTTTTGCAATAAAGACATGTAGATTGCACTAATTAATAGTCTGATGCTGCTAAAATGAGCATCTGAGTTTGTGTGATTGAAGAAGGGCCGTACATTATACTGTATATGTATGTAACTTTACATCTACTTTTGCAGCACCGCTTTGCAATGCAGTATTTTAACAGAAATTACCATTGTTTCTTACATATAATTAAAGCCCATCTCTAGGTAAATAGCAACCCCACCCCTCTCACCCATTCATATAATTTGTTCCCCAAAAAAATACCTCTAAAGCAGCCTTTTACTCCCCTGAGTCCAGATACATCACTGGTGCTGGCAGTACACTTTTTCCGGGTGGGGTTGGGGTGGTGTTGGTGGTTCACGTTACCCAGAGGGCTGGAGTTTTGCATGGTACCTCTGTCTGGCGCCCCGCCCTGCTCACTGACATCTGTGGTTGCCAGGAGCCTGGGGGGGGGGTTGGGTGCCAGCCGGAACACCCCACTCAGCTCTTGGCAACCAGTGACATCAGTGAGCTGAGCAGGACACCGGCCAGAGCAGCACAGATTGCCAAGACATTTCAACCTGGGGCGCTCTGGCCAGAAAGGGGGCAGCAGGCACACCTGCTACCCCCTTCTGTGATCTTCTGGATCCTGAGTGTACCCTGTAGCTAGACAGACAATAGAAAGTGACCACATCCCAGTGGCAGCAATGTTGGCACTCAAAGGACCCTCCCACTCTGTAATGAAGTGAGAAGACTCGGGACCCAGCGCTTAACATGATCGTGGTTTGGGGTAGGTTTTTTCTAACAGCTTGCTCAGTGACCTGTCTTTAGCCTGCTAAAATGAATATGAGATGATGCAGTTATCACTATTCTTTCTCCCCTGTGGGCAAGCTTCCTGCATTAGACTGACACCACTGTGTAATGTAATACACTCTGATTGGTTACATTGATGGCCTACCTTCTCTGAGACCTGATGTCTATTGAGAATATGAGTGCAATGCACAGTTTGGTAGGTCGTAGACTAATGTAGAAGCTGCTGATAAAGTGGCATGACTTGCTCGTAACGTGTACAACAGCTCTTTGGCACTTTTCGTCATCCATTTGCTGTAACTCTCGGGTCGAAGTCTCTCTTCTTTTGCCTATTATGCTTATTCATGTTGGTTTAGCTTTTTGCACTTGCAGCACACACATTGTTCTGCATTAATTTAGGACCACACTCAGGTATGCTGATCATCATTTGCCCCCGGGAAAAACCTCACTGGTGAACCTTTGTATCACCAAGTGGCTTGCACATTATTGCCATTTATTCTGATATGTACCTATTGCATATGTTTACACAATAGAATATACAATATATACCGTATTTTGCGGTCCATAAGACGCACCAGACCATAGGACGCAGGGAGGTCCGGCGCGCCTTATGGAGCACTCGACAGACCGTAGCTTCTGTCACAGCTTCTATGACAGAAGCTGTGACAGAGGCTGCAGTTAGTGACCGCTGAGACAGGTGGAGCTGTGATTACAGCGCCACGGTCTCAGTGATCACACAGAGCAGACGAAGAAAGTCCGTTCTTCGTCTGCTCTATGGTGATCTCGATCGTCGCCGCTGCTCGGTTTTAATACGAGTGATCTCATTAGATCACTCGTATTAAACGAGCAGTGGCTCCTACTACTCACCCGGCGCCCGAAACTGCATGTCTCGGGCGTCGGGATTCGCTCCATAAGACGCAGGCACATTTTCCCCCTCCTTTTGGGGGGAAAAAAGTGTGTCTTATGGAGCGAAAAATACGGTATATAATATATATGTTTATACAATATGCTACACAATATATAATATATATATATGTTTATACAATATTTATTTGCGTTTTAAATTATTTTACGGGTTAGGGTCTGATTTGAGTATATTTGTGCATCTTTGTATATGTAGTTTCCAATAAAGTTTACATAACTTTTTTTTTTATATAATACTGTGCAGTGCAGCTATTTATAGGGAATCTTCTTGGTTGTGTTAAAGCTGAGCTCCTGACACAAAAACATTAATTTAAATATATTCCTCAATAGTCGCAGAGGATATCAATCCATTTTTTGTTCACCAAATGCCTTTACAAACCCAGCTATTAACTTACACCTTGACATCATCACTGTGCTGCATATAGCCTGTGCAGAAAGCATAGCTGTAGGAGGAACCCAGCAGGCTCTACCTGCTACAGGCTGCCTGCTGAATTCCATAGGAGGGGTGGAGACAAGACCAGTCACTCTGCATAAGGAGAGAGAGCAGCAGTGACTGGTCTTTATTACAGGAAGTTCCTGCACAGAGGAAACGTTTCACACTATATTACTGTACAGATCTGGAAGACATACACAAAGCTCACCGAGATTCAAGTAAGAATACACATGACTCTTGTATTTAAGCAATATTTGCTTATCCCAGAGTTCTGATTTAAAGTTTTGACTCTGACACACTCCAGCTTTAATGTGTTGTCTACAAAAGTTGTTTTCATCCTTTGTAAATCCACCTCTTTAGGTAAAGGCTTTTACCTTTTATTTCATAAATAAATATATATATTTTACTAAATTTTGTTGAAGATTTTGAAATTATGGTGGGATCCCCTTATGGGGAAAAAACTCTGGTTCTTTAGGTAAAGTGATGCTAAACTCAGGCGTTAAACCTTAAAAATACATTCAAGTACCTTAACTATGAACAAAAATGTATCTTATTTGTGTATCACTCGGCTGTAGATACAACAATCATCTCTGAATTGGTGCTTACACTGTCCTTCCTTCTGGAGGGGGGCTACTTTTGTTCCCCATGGTCCCTGTGTGTGTTGTAAAGTAGTCACCGCTCCAAGCTCGCTCCTGTGATGGACTACAGTCCTGATACAAATAAGTAAACTAAACATGAGATTGTAGTTCACTTGGACTACAAAATGTAGCTGAAGTAAAGTAGCGGTGACTACTTTACAACACACACAGGGACCATGGGGAACAAAAGTAGCCCCCCTCCAGAAGGAAGGACAGTGTAAGCACCAATTCAGAGATGATTTGAGGATCTGCAGCCAAATAAGATACATTTTAATTGTTAAGTTAATGCATTTTTAAGGCTAGTCCCTGTGTGTGTTGTAAAGTAGTCACCTCTCCAAGCTCACTCCCATGATGGACTACAATGTCAATACAAATTAGTACACTAAACGTGAGATTGTAGTCTTCTGGTGATCCTGCCATGAAGATCCTTGTTTTGGCACTCCCTGTAATGGGGTAAAAACCGTCTCCTAGGTGTTCTTTGGAGTTGTTACCCTGTCAATAACTTACAAGTGAAGACTACAGGCAGCTGTGCCTACATACATTGTACAGGTATGATCCACTGGTGCCACCATCAAGAAGCCAGTCAGAGCAATGATGTGCAACCAACATTGGAGAGCGTGCATATACAAAGAAAGTGGCTGAAAGGGTCTGTTCCCAATACTTGCATGGTTTTACATAACCGAGGAACTCTGGGAAAGGTGGTGATGTCACAAGGAACTCCATTCTGAAATTTTTCTGGGCACTTAAAATCATACTAGTGGCAGGAACTTCCTAATTTCTCAAATGGAGTTTGAACAGTTGTGAATGGGGGACCCTGCTTCTCCTTCCTCTAACGTGCTGATGCTGGTTGAATGTTGCAGGACACCTTCATTTGACCTTTGTGACATTAAGTTTTTCCAAAATAAACAGATACATTGGAGTGCTAGTGGCTCTTCCGTCTCATTACTAGGACACCTTCAGAAATTGCTGAAAACTAGAAGGTAAATATTCGCTAAAACAGATGAATAATTTGTTTAAACAGTGTGTGTGCTTATTTCTTTTACTTTCCCTACACGCATGCGTGATGAACTGGTTAGAGGTCTGCAGGAACCCTGAAACCTGTTCCCCAGGGATGAGGAACCACCTACTAACACCAGTGGTGTGCAGATAGTAGACATGTGCGATTCGTCCGAATCGAAATTCGGATGACATTTCAGAAATTCAGAGATTCAGAGCATCCGAATTTCCGAAATATAACATCCGAAAGCATCTGAATCCGAAATTTAGAATCCGAAATTTCGGATTTGGAACGCATTTTGTCCAAATCCGGTGCGTGCACTGTTAACATTTAAACAGATAAAAACAAATTAAGAACAGGATTCTAATCTCCCTTCAATAGTAAAGACTAAATCACAGCAACCAGAAATGACAAATGTGCCAATTCTGCAACCCCACCTCAAGTTGAATTTTCGGGAATTCGTCCGAATTCCGAATCCGAATTCCGAATCCGACACGAATTCTGAATCAGATCCGAATACAAATCCGATTCCCAAAACGAAACACATAGGATCCGAATTCCGAAAAACGAAATAAACGAAAACATTTTTTAGCCGCTGCACATGTCTAGCAGATAGGTAGTAAATAAACCTTCCCTTTTGCTGACACCCCTTCCTGAACCTTGGAACCTTCCTGAACCTTGGAAGTGCTGAAGAGCACAGTGTCCATTAACATTAGGCACCAGTGCTTTGGGAGTCCGTAGCCTGTCAGCAAAAGGCATCAGTGGTTTGGTCAAAACCTCAAAGGCATGTGAGCTGGTATCAACATCATTAGTGGTATTGTTTTATTTGTTAATGTTAAATATGTGTAAAAAGTGACAGCTAAGCCTCTTAGTGCTAAAGCAGGGTATAAACATTTCTGAGCCATGAAGAACGATTGCCGATGGATTCATCTGCAGGGTAAACACTGTACTTTACAGCTGCTGTACAAGTGAGATTTGACAGCTGTTCACCGGCATCTGCATTCACCTGGTGCCCATTCAACTTGTCAATAGGTTAAATGTGACCAATGCCATCAAATTTCATAGGGTTGAATCTCAGTAAAGAAATCACTCGGTGAATATCCTAGTGAATGCTCGCAGCATACCTGTAGCTTACAATTATTTATAAAAAAAAAGAAGCTGTACTTCTGTAAAGAACCAAAACAACTTCTCCTGTTGCCTGTGCCACCAAATACCACATCGTTACTAAGGGGGTTATTCACTAATGAACTAACTGAAGTCTGATGCTTTCTTGAGGTCGATCTCCTGGGTCTTCTGCAGTGCTCAGTTGTAATGCCTGCTGACCTCTATGTCACTACAGGATACAGTGGTGATGGGGTGGTTGGCAGGAGTAACTATTGAGCACTACAGGGGACCCAGAAGATCGACACTGCTGGAAGTCTTGAAAGAAACTACAGCCAGGAAAGCTAGTGTTTGGAGGCATGGGCAGCAGTAGATGTAAGAATTACTTTGCTTTTTTACAGGTAGCGAAGTCAAAGATAAAAATTCATTTTTAATAAGCACAGCGGCTTAGTGTTTAGCACTTCTGCCTTACAGCACTGGGGCTCAGATCACTATCTGCAAGGCGTTTGCATGTCTTCCCTGTGCTTGTGTGCGTTTCCTCCGGCTACTCCGGTTTCTTCCTCCCACACTTCAAAGACATGCGGGAAGGTTAATTGGCTCCCGTCTAAATTGGCCCTGTATGAGTGTGCAGGCTCCTCGAGGGCAGGGACTGATGTGGATGTTCTGTATGTAAAGCACTGCGTAAAATAGTTGGCTCTATATAAATACCTGTAATAAATAAATAGACAGTTACAGTTTAGATCTACTTAATTAAAGGTGCTTATCACATTATCTGATATAGAGAGTGTTGGAAATGCAACAGCATGTACTGATTGTATTACTGACATTCTAATGTACTGATAAGCTGTTATTTCTTTTGAGCTGTAGATGGCGCTGTAGTGCAATGTTAGTTTTCTATATGCATGCTTAACTATGATACACAGGAAGTTCTTTTCTAAATATGTTTCCAGCATAATGCTATACTCTGATGTAATGTTCTCCTAAGCAAGTAAAACTTACTTCAGCATTCCTCAAGATTTCAGTGCTTAATCTAAACACATAATCAACAGAGATAACCACTAGAATGAGCACTTACAAATTCATGTATGAAATCCAATAATCAAAATGTGGAACGGTATAAATATGTAGGTCAAAAAGGACTTTGTAGTACATGTTACAGTAATAACTCAAAATGTTTACTCCATGAAAATACACTATTTCCCTTATGCGTCTTAAAAGAGAACTATGGGGGTAAGTGTTTTTCCCCATAGTTCTCTTAAGGGTCACGGGAGGACATATACTAGCCTCCTCATGTGACCCAAAGCTCAGTATATTGCGAGCAGCCGTCGAGATCCACTGCAGCCGCAGCCGTCGAGATCCACCCAGCTGCGTGAGTAACAGCTGGCTCTGCCTACCTAGAGGCAGAGCCAGCTGTACCCGCCCCCTCCCCCATCCGTTCCTCGAGTTAGCACTGGAGGATCGGAGCTCGGAGGGGGGGGGGGGGAATCCCTGCAGGGAGCCGTGACTGAAAGCAACGGAATGTGTTCACTCACTTCCCGATCTATTTAGCCGACGTGTGACAGTTTCATTGTCACACGTCGGCTCGAACTATGAGGATGAGTGATTTTCACATTTTACATAGTTCTCCTTTAAACGTATTCTCTACAACTTTTCTTTAAGTAATGCCACTCATCCTTTTTATCTTGTAATATGGATTATTTTAGACACTGAGAAGAGATGGCATTTAGGTTAAAAGAAGCAGATAAATATTCCTGTAACCCAGATCGCTAAACACGCTCATCCCCCAAGTTCTCGCTGGCCAAACAAATTGTCTGTGTCGGTTCCTTTGACAGCAAGTCGGACTATAAATGAAAGCAAAGCCACATTTTCTCCCACAAGCAAACATGCTGCACTGGGGTTTCATCTTATCTGTAAGGTTACATTTAAATTTACATCTTTTACGGAGGGTTTCTTCCTGTGGGGGGCAAGACTTATGCGAATTCGCTCCCTTGATACTTTTAATAAGGTAATTATGAGGAATACATTATTTTCAAAAGCTAACATTTAAATATGTTCTAAACACCAGGCCTGTGATATGCCTTTAGGTTATCTCATTAGTTCCACGTTTTACATTTTTATCCCATCTTAGATGTAGGATTTACCTTTTATAGGCGTGAATTTCAGTCGTTCGAACTCTGTGCGTAGGCATTCTGCAGGGTTCACGTCCACAGAGGAATATAATACATAATGTAGAAGTGTATTATTATTACTTTACAACACATCGACATGGCAGGAGCAGAGAACTAGGCATTCTTTAAATGGAATCCTATGTAAAGTGACCACCATATTTATTAGGCAAAGTTGGTCAAATCCCAGGAGCCAGGTAGCCAGCGTTTCTAAAAAAGTATAGATTGGGCTGTTTGTTTCTGTAGTACATGGTTCCATTCCACTGATCTCCACTCTATTCCACACCACTCCACTTCACTTCAAATTACAACACTTTATATCATTCCACTCATTCCACTCATCTTAACTCCACTCCATGCTAAAGTACACCACTCTGTTCCACTCCACATCGCACTGTTCTGTTCTACTCATCTCCACTACACCACTCCGCTCCAAACCACTTAATTCTGTTCCACTCCTTTCCATTCCACTCTATGTGAAACAGCACACCACTCATTACCACTTCACACCACACTATCCCATTCCACTCATCTCCACTGTACTCCACACTACACCACGTCATTCTATTCCACTCATCTTCACTCCATTCCAAACCACATCACTTAGAACTCCTCTACTCATTTCAACTCATCTCTACTGTTCTTCCCACCACTCCACTCCAAACCACACCACCTCATTCCATTCTACTCCAAACCACATCACTTACTACCACGCTATACCACATTTCTACGCATCTCTACTCTATTCCAATTCACACTACTTCATTCCATTTCACTCATCTCCACTCGGCTTCACTCCACTGCAAACCATATCACTTAGTACCCCTTCACACCACTTCACTCCTTTCTACTCATCTCCACTCCTCTTCATGCCACTCCAAACCACACCACTTCATTCCATTCCACTTATCTCCACTTCACTCCAAACCACATCACTTACTACCACTCCATATCACACTACTCCTTTCTACGCTTCTCTATTCTATTCCACACCACTCCACACCACGCCACTTTATTCCATTCCACTCATCTCCACTTTATTCCACCGCAAACCATATCACTTAGTGCCCCTGCACACCACTCCACTCCTTTCTACTCATATTCCCTCTACTCCACACAACTTCAATCCAAACCACACCACTTGGTACCACTCTACACTATATCACTCTTTCTGAATGCATGAGAGCCATTCTTAAACACACTCACTCTTGCTGTCCTTTCTATACAAAAAGCCTGATGTATCCTCAGTACTAAAACGTTTCTTATAGCCATCATACCTCTACAGAGTCCACTGCTCCCACACAGAGAGCAGGCCCGGATTTCCCACAAGGCCACCGAGGCCCGGCCTCAGGGCGGCAGCGGTGACCTTACTAAAGAACCAGTAAAAAAATGTTTTTAAACTAACCCCGCCCTGCCATCTGGTTGCCATTCACAATTGATGGGGAGGGGCGGTTAGAGTACTGTGGAACATGGCCTTGGGGCAGCAGGGAGAGTAAATCCGGCCCTGACAGAGAGTAAGGGTCTGCATGCTGTGGCTGCTGTCTTTCAAATCGTAAGACATTGCACACCTTTTGTTTTGATGCGCCTGGAATGTATTTAGATGCTTTCATCTGAAAATCAATTTGGGTTTTAACAGCTTTCATATTTTTGCAATAGAAAAGCTACAATGAATACACGGGTTGAGGATGCTTTAGCGCCCTAATGCTACATTACTTCTGGGCCTCAACTTCTTTATCCCCTTTAGCAAACTTTAGGTACATGCTCAGTTCCTTTTTTTTGTGATTGTGGAGGCACCGTAGGACTCTCCTAGAAACAAGTATGCAGAACAAGATCATTCTTGATACAGTGAATGGGTGAGAAAAAAACACCTTTGTCCAGAGTAAATAACCATCTTGGGTGCTTTAACAGCCTGAAAATGAGACATAGCTCTGGTGTCTGCTGGAGGAGCCAGCTTGTTAAGCTCACAGTCTTGCTTCCCGCTCTTGTCAGAATGCATACTGTGCTGTATCGGCATTCGATGACCATTGCTGGCAGAGAGTCAGAAGCTGAGTTTGCATGATCCATTTGCTTTCTGTAGCTGTAGAGCTGTGCCCTGGAGAAGAGGAGGTCAGGCCAGGTCAGAGTGTTAAGTGCTTTTAACTTGGGGGTATAAAAGAGTGAATATCAAAACCCCTGCTTCAAGATTATGAGTGCCCGAGACCTGTAATTTTCACACTAGGCTCCATTTTCACTAGAAATGGCTACGTGGTCTCTCAGCAAGACACATTATAATGCTTCGCCTCTTGTGATGTAATTATTGCCGGTGGTTTATGATGATTTTGGACATAGATAATGAATTGATGATTTTCTTGTACTAACTGGCAAAACTGAGCAAGGTAGATGCAACTTTTGTACACATTTACAGTATATTGGCGTTCCCTGTACAGCTTGGCCTGCTCTAGCATCACTGCCACTCTATGTATGTCGTCATTTATACTTGCAGCTGCTTGTATAACTAATGTACCATTGTTCCTTGACGCTCATTGAAAGTCTATGCATGACAGAAGCCAAAGCAGAAACTCCAAAGTGTATTGATTGGTGATTATTTTTGCTGTTGCTCCCGGCTCAGTGCAGCAGAAAACACACAGAGTAGCTGAATAGGAGTCCATGTGCAGGGTACATGTAGTATAAAACAATGACATGGGAAATTATAGGATTAATTTGCTGTATTTGGTTTAATCTGCTCATGTGCATGCAGAACCACTGCATCTACTGGATGCTCGGCGTCTGCATGGGCATCCTATAGGAAACCTCAGAAAAATAAAGAAGTTCCCACTGCTGGACTCCTGAAAATGCTGGTTGCATGAATGTGCATGCTGAACCTATGGCTTCAATGTTTTTGGTGTCACTGGCCCAAAACAAGCATACAGCAAGTGAAGTCAGAACCCTGATCTACATTTTGTTCTTGTTCAGTCATTCAAGTAAGTGCTGAAGCAAGAGGATTGGTAGGGCAGCCAGGCAACTAGTATGTGCAAACGGAGAGATCAGGCATGGCAATCCTCATGCTTTCCTCACCACAGATTTTCTCAGATTCATTTAAAACTTACTAAACTGACTGTAGCCCTGACTGAATATGATTTCAGAGAATATAAAGAGTGCCCTGGAAGCCCCAAATCTTGGAGTACTCTTGTTTTGAACTCATGAAGTCATGTTTGTGTCTGCCCATTCCCACCTTCAGTACAACATGATTGCTCAGTGAGGTTGCCCGTCATAGTCTTAGGCCAATAGTGAAGCAGGAATGATATCAAGCCAAACTCAACGTCAAAAGCTGAAGTACATAGTAACAGACTTTAAGGTCAAGACGGAGCTTTTCATACCTGTGGACCCAGCAGACTGGGGAAGCTTATCACAAAAATCCCAAATATTCCTTGTTTTTGTTCTCTTTTGGCTTCCACAATAAGATACTGTAGCGGGCAAAAGTTTACTGAGGAATTTTCACATAATCAAAAACAATTACTTGAATCCTTAAGCCATAGTGCCGTGCTTCACAACTGGTGGGTTGCGACCCAAAAATTTGGTCACAACCCTGTGTTTTTAGTGGGTCGCCGCGTGCCCTACACTGCACTAGGTGAGAGACTCCTCAGCAGTGGCGTCACAAGGGGGGTGCGGCCCGCACCCGGGTGCCACCATTGGAGCCATTCAAAATATGCTGCTCAGCGCCGGGTGTCAGCATGAAGTGGGGTGGGCTGGTGGTATGGCCTCAAGGGAGCTCAGTCCATACGTGCATTGCTTACAGCTCCTTCGCATGACCTGCAGAGGTGCCTAGACAGGAATGATGTCACATTCTGGCTCCCGGCACCTCTACAGGGCATGCAAGGGAGCTGTACAAGTAATGCACGTATGGATGGATCTCTGTCATAGCAGAGCAGCCCACACTGGACCCCAGGCTGAGGATCCACTCCAGTGGTCATACGGTAGGAAGATTGGGTGGGTCTTAAAAAAATAAAGACATTTTTTTGGGAGTGTGTCTGTGGTTGTGTGTGTGTGAGATTGTGTCTGTGCTGGTGTGTGTCTGTCAGTGTTTTTGAGGGCCCAGTCCGGGGCGATTAACGCACTGTACCAAGCAATCGCACCTACCGCATGTTCTGGTGCAGGAGGCGCTTTTCCATTCATTTGAACGGCACACCAAATGTACCTGCCACCCGCAGTTCAATCGCCTGCACCGGAACAGGTGGTAGCCTAAGGTCCTGAGGTTACACAGATTGAGAAACACTGGGCTATAGTGCACCTCATGTGTGCTTTTTTTTATTTTCTGAATTCAGGGGTGGCTCCACACATATTTTGCAGGTGCTGTGCTGGTGGTAGGGGTATGAATGGGGGAGGTAAGTCCCAAATTCTGAAAGTCAAGTTATAATAAAGCAGACAGACCATATAAAGAAACAGAAAACGAGTAGTACATATACTGAAGAATATTGTACAGGTGAAACTCGAATAATTAGAATATCGTGCAAAAGTAATTGCAGTAAGTGCTGAAAAAGGGGCCCAAGCCAAGTACTGAGTACATATGCATGCTTGTACTTTTCAGAGGTCCGATATTGTTCTATGTACAATCCTTGTTTTATTGATTGCATGTAATAACCTACTTTTTTGAGGTTGTGGATTTGGGGTTCTTGGGGTTTTCATGAGCTGTAAGCCATAATCATCACAATTATGACAAATCACGGCTTGAATTATCTTGCTTTGCATGTAATGAGTCTATCTCATATATTAGTTTCACCTTTTAAGTTGCATTAGTGAAATAAATGAACTTTGCACGATATTCTAATTATTCGAGTTTCACCTGTATAATATAGGCTGCTACTGTAGTGGGGTGAGGATTGTTGCAGCAAAGGTGGCATATGGATATTTGCAGCATTAATTAATGTGTCAACTATGCTTTGAAAATCATGAGTGAAATAGAAATGTGATATACATCTCCAGCATCTGCAACAAATGCAGATTTCAGTTGTGGGGGGAGTGACACTTGAAGCCGATTGAAGTCACAGAAATAGATATTTAGACAGGTAGATATTGTACTAACAAGCTCCATCCTCATAGTTTTCCTTTAATTTTCCAGTTACAGCATCTGCACAGTTTGTTTGAAGAAGAACTCTGGACAAACTTTTTATTAACCCTTGCACTGGGGCTACCCCCACATTACAAGGGTTAAGCGCTCATTTTGTTCTAGGGAGGAAAATAATAAAAGTTATACTCACCCGATCTCCGGAGCCAGCTTGCTCTTAGACTGGTCCCTGGAGCCTCTCTTCCCCCTCCGCTTTAGCAGTGTAAGGTCCCTGAGTCATCACTTTCAATACACAATGCATAGGACGTCATGCTGCCAAAGAGACATACCATCACTGGAGCGTAGAAGGAGACAGGCAGGAGGGAGCACTGTCACAGCCAGAGGTATCCAAGGTACAGGTGAGTTATTTTCATCCCTAGGCCAAAACGAGCAGTTAACCCTTGCCGTGTGGGGGTAATAAAAATGTTATTTTACCTGGAGCTCTGCTTTAAATATGATTGTACAGCCCAATAGGTATCAGAGTTCCACCATACTACCCAGTGCACCCTGTAATCAAACAGACCTGGTCAGACACACACATTTCTTCTTGTGCACTACAAATCTGTGTGTGAGGTCCCTTATGATAAGGGGTGTGACCATTTTCTATTAATGCCGGCATAGGGTACTGGAGAAGGAGAGCAGGAAGCACATCTCTGCTGAGGAAAAAAGGTATTTGAAAGCATATCCAAGGCAAAATGTGTTTTAAATCATTTAGCATAGGATTATAAAGCAAAAAAAAGCTTGTATTTTAAAGTGGACCTTTACCCCCTTTCACTAAAACTCATCTCACCATGCAGCTCTGCTTGCTGATATGAAATCATCTTACATTCATCAGTTAAAGAAACATAATTTTACTTTTACTGACAATAATTGCTTTTCTACTTCCTGGTCCTCTTGGGGATTATTATGTAATTTTCCCAAGCTTTGCATCCTGGGAAGGTTAGATCAGCAGACCATTGGTGGGAAATCTCATCTGTAATCTCAGGAGATCTCAAGGAAAGGCATTTTCATCCCCTGAGATGATGTGCATGGTCACATGTCCTAGTTACCAGATGTGGTAACTAGGTGCCAGAGTTCCAGGAAGTAAAGGGATATCTGCCCTTAGTAAAAATGGCCACTGTGAGAAAAATGGGGAGGAAAAGAAGAATAAGGCAAGCAAAGTATAAAAAGCCGGCAATGATCTAGAAGTATGTGTTTGTAGATTGTCATTACTAAACATTTCTAAAGGTGTCTTTGATGTCATTTCAAAGATCTGGGTAAAGGTCCACTTTAGGTTGGTAACTGAACCATGTAATCTCTTTCTAAAGAAATGTATTTTAAACATTTTTGAAAAATAATACACCCACTGAATTTGTTGACAATATGTTTATATACACGGTGCAGACTTCTGAAATAGTGCTATGAGTAACCAACTCCAGGCTCTAGCTTAAAGTATTTGAAAATGTTGGCAGCTATACATGTTGGTTGAATTGATTAATGATCTCCCAGGGGACCATGATTCTATTAGTGTTTACAATGCAGAGGATGCATACAAATTTGTTTCCTCTTTTTTTATTTACGTGCTAATCAAGCATACGAGCTGCAGGTCTGGATGACATGGGCCGTGAGACAAAAATAGCTCAATAGGATATTCTAATTTTGCAGTCATGAGGACCAATAAAACATTTTTGACAACCTGTTATTTGCATTTCCTATAGGAACGCTTACACCTAGCATCGCTTATAGCCCTATTTCAGGGCGCCCTAGATCTGTCTTGTATATGGTTTCCTGGCCTTATGTATTACTGATATGTTTTTACATAGTTTCCCCATAGTTCTCTTTAGGGTCATGGGAGGACATATACTAACCTCCTCCTGTGACACAAAGCTCAGTATATCCCGGGCTATTGCCAGCGAAATACTGACAGTTCCGCAGTTGGGATGGATCCCGACAATACCGTCGAGATCCACCCAGCTGCATGAGAGACAGCGGGCTCTGCCTATCTAGAGGTAGAGCCAGCTGTCCCCGTCCCCTACCCCGTTCGTTCCTCCACTCATCGCTGGAGGATCGGAGGGGGGAGGGGGAAAATCCCTGTGCATGTTTCTGCTCACTTCACGATCAATAGAGCCGACCTGTGACAGCTTCTTTGTCACAGGTCGGCTCTAACTATGAGGATGAGTGAAAAACACTCACCTCATAGTTCTCCTTTAACCTTAGCAGTGTGGGGGTAGCCCCACTGCAAGGGTTAATTTGAATACATCATGGAGTCTCTAAAGTGCAAGTGAAGCCCAAACTTTTGTATAGAGCAGAGAGAGATTAGAACACCGGTCAGGTTTTTATTGCTCTTGTCTTTGTCCCTGTTAGAGAGGCTCATGCACACTGTTTGACCTGGTGACCGTTCACGGAGAGTGAAAGAAAAGCTCAAATGTGGGTTGTCATCAGAACAGGAATAAATGGGACCCTGCTGGCCACCTGGAATTTCCCTCTCTTTGGTGGGATTTCCTCTCACTTCCTGTTGTGGCTATTGGACAGAAAGTAAAGATAAATCTCCCCAATGGGTCACAGATGACAAAATAATATTAATTATAGCCCTCCCTTACTCTATCCAAAACTAAAAAAAAAAAAAATGGCTTGTTTTTTTAATTTTGCCTTCCAAATTTTTGCAAAAGCATTTCCCAATTTTTGCCAAATAAAAACGCTTATTTTTGCTCAACCTTTATTATTTGGATGTTAAAATGTAGAGCTTGTTGTCAGCAATGGGATAACCTAAAATAAATGCAGAAGATATGACAAATATGCTCAGGTCACTGACCGGTAAATTGAATTTCGACCCCCACGTGTTAGCAGTACTCCAACACCATTTTTCTCCCTTGACTTTTTCTAATCCACGCTCTGAAAAAAAATAGTGCCCCTTGTAAATAATAAATATATTTCCATTTGATTTAATGCCAGGCGAGAAGCAAGATACAGTTTCTATTTATATTCTCAAACAGACACACATCTCTTGTTATTTATGTCATTACCATCATCCTCCTGCATGTTCTCACTGATACATTCAAAAGGGGGAGAGTTTAACGCGGCTTTCTGCCAGGTCTCGGGTAAATTGAGCATAATGCCAGCCAGGGGAAGGTCAATCAATTTAACGCTAGTGGTAAAAGATTGTATGTCACATACATGTGTTAAATATCTTTTCAGCCTGTTTCTGTTTGACACTGCTAGCAATTACGGGAAGAGTAATACATTATTCATAATTGCTCTTTATAATTTGCTTATATATAGATATTTGTTGTAGAATTACATTACAAAGAAGTGGGTTGCTGGGAAAGTCAAGGCTAGTGGTCAAGTGGTCATAGTATTGATATGGAGGGAGGTTGGTACTACAACCCCAGTCCTACACCATTGCAGGAATAATGCCATAACCACCCCCCCCCCCCCCTCCCCACCATGCATGATGCTAACCGACAGGGCTACTACAAAATTCTAAGGCTCCCAGTACGACTATAACATTAATCATGGGAGGATTGGGATTTGTTGGCCTGTGAGGCAACCTGGTCGCCCTTTCATAGAAGGTACAGTTTCCTGTGGGCTAAACGTGCACCATGGTGCCGCAGAAACTGGTGGCCATGAAGACTGGTTGTCAGCAGGGAAGCTAGATATTCTATCAAGGTTCAGAGTTGCCCCCCCTAGGGGAGAAGTTCTCCATCCACACACCCAGTAGCCCCCCTCCTAAAGCGGCACACAAGGCACATGCCCCCCCAGCCCCTCCTAGCTTCGGCCCTGGGTGTTGTCTTAGGGCCCACTCACAACTTTCCTATCTGGTACATTGTGTTAACACATGTTATGTTCTGCGTTAAAGTTTGTTGCATTAAAGAAGAATTCCGGGCAAATGCAGTGGGGCTTCCCCCCCATCATAACCATTTTTATATCTACGGTATTATTGATTACTGTTTTTTCACCGGTTGTTTGCTTTGCTCATGTGGTTGCCATTGGTTTACACTGTTTTTATCTAACCTTGCTTCTGATAACACATTCCCAGTGATGGCAGCTGCACATTAGCTTAAGAGGGTTTACATCGCAGAAGTTTTTGATATCAACATGAGCGATGCCCAGATTCACTTAATGTGGAAATATCTACTACAAAATGTAAACCTTATTTACCAGCGTTACAGCTTTTATTGCATTACGGCTCTATCAGCTGGCTTTGCATCATCTTATTTAAATGAACCTCTTTATACCAAGTTTCAAAGCTATGTTTTTTTGCACTGCTAGAAGCAAATCAAAGATGAATAATTGTATCATTCACTATATCTCTGTAGTCTATTCACAGGGAAAGTAATTGTTCAAAGTCCTTGAATGAGGCTTGATAAAGATGTAACCAGCACAATTGATCGTCACTGCACCTGCAGCTGCGGCCTGCATTCACAATGATGTAGTAGCCTGAAGCGAAAGGGGAGGGGCTTCTATGCTCATTACTCACGTCGATAGATGTATAACATCTGCCGTTTACAATCCGTGAAATGTTATTAGGTCCGCGTAGCATATGCTGTCTTTCAGCAATCTAAAAAAATCTTCATCTTCTTGAAGCATTATTCCTACTTCGCCAAAAATAACTAACCATCACTCTTAAATCAGAATCCAGCCACGTGATATTGTCCAGA
The DNA here is from genome assembly GCF_000935625.1 of Nanorana parkeri. Lineage (NCBI taxonomy): Eukaryota > Metazoa > Chordata > Amphibia > Anura > Dicroglossidae > Nanorana > Nanorana parkeri. The sequence continues at coordinate 1,339,947 of NW_017306592.1, forward strand.
AGTCTGTACCAGGGGTGCCGTGTGAGCATCTGCGCATGTGCGCGTGCCTGGTGCGTTTCAAAGAATCAGGCCTGGCCACACACCTTTGCGCAGACATGTGCGTGTTCCGTGGCATGTGCACGTGCATGCATGAGCACACACTTCAAATCATGGCTCCAGATGGGCTATTTATAATGTGACATCCAAGTCCTCAGTGCTGAGTGATCGGCAGCTTCCTGTGTACCCAAGATCCTGAATCCTGACTTGTCCTTAGACCTCTGACTGCATTGTCCGCACAGTCTCCTGGCCACGAATCTGCCTGCTGATTTGCTACCCTGCTGCCCGCACGTTGCCTAGGTTGCTTCTGACCACGACTTGTCCTGCCCTGGTGTGTGTTTTCTGAAGTCTCCTGCCATCCAGAAGTGCATTACACAATTCTGCATCCTCTGACAGCAGTGAAAGTGGGCAGTGGGATGCGGCGGGAGGTGGAGCTGTCAGTGGGGCAGAAGGCAGGAAGGGAGCGGAGGGGGTGGGGGGTGTTTGGGGTGCTGTGAGTCACCCATGCTATCACCCCCCACCCCCGGCACCTGCACCCACTCCCAATGAGATGCCACCTGAGGCAAAAAATGGGAAAAAAACATCATGGTGTTCCCCGTAATATTCCAACCAGGCCACTATCCTAGCATGCCGCTATTCCTGTACCAGGGCATATGCCTTTCAAGTTGGGGGGCATACCTTGCAAGAGTGGTAAAGCCTCCCCCACCTTGTCCCAATGTTGAGTGACAAAGGGCTCGTCCTCATCTCTTGGTGGGGTAATATTAGGGGAAATTATTGTGGAACCTGGGAACCACCCCCTTTCTAATAAGGGGGTCCCAAATATTGACCCCCTCCCAGGGAAATGAGTACAAGTGTACATTGGTACAACTGACCCACTCCACAGAGCTCGGCCAGTCAAACAGCAAGCGATGTGGCTCTCCGCTGTCAGCATATAGTGGTTTTGGGTCATATGTCCTCCTGTGACCCTGAAGAGAACTACTGGCCAAAAAAGGCTAGGCCATAGTTCTCTTTTAACCTGACACTGGAGAGCTTGCATGTAAACAGGACTTGGCTCCAGGAGATCAGCAGCACTAAGGCCTGGTTCACACCTGGGCGTTTTACAGCTCGTTCCTAGGCGCTGTAAAACGATCAACATGTGAAAACCAATGATTGCCTATGGGAATGGTTCCCACCTGGGCGTTTTACAGCGCGTAGGAACGTGCTGCAAAACACCCTACGCCCAAAGAAGTACAGGAGCTTCTTTGGGGTGTATTTGCCACGCGTATCCATTAGGATACAGCCGGCTAGCTCTCGGAAATGCGCGTCCGTACGCCTAGGTGTGAACCCAGCCTAAGGATGCATCTACACCTAAGTGTGAGTGTAGCCAGGCTATTGAGGGTGCATTCACACCAAAAAGTAAATGAAGGTACGTTGACTTGAGTTTGAATAGTGTATTGACATCTGTTGCATTGTTTTATGTTGCATTTTTTTTTTTTGGGGGGGGGGGTGTTTTAAAGTTTTTTTGGTTTGATTTTTACACTAAGCTATACAAGGTATTGGTTCTTCCTTGCGTTGACATGCGTTCACAGTTCACACCAGTAAGTTGCATAGCACTGAAAAATGTAGAGCCTTCTCTACTTTTCTTTCAGCAGAGGGAAGCACAACGCAACACATTGCACTGGTTTCAACTGCTCCCATTCACACCCATTAATTTTCATGTGTCCTTGCATTGAAAAACAGATGTCAATGCATGTGGTATGAATGGGGCTTTTGAGGCATTTTTTTTTTTTTTTTTTTAGAAACTGCAAAACTGGCCAATGATGCTCTTCCAAAAAAAATTCTAATTTTATTCTACATGCATCTGTACAAAGAACAACCGCGAACACATTTCTGCTTCAGTCATAGAGGCAATATTTTGCATGTTTTTATGCCCGTTTTTCAAGCATTTTAATGGAGGAGCAGAATCAAGTGTTTTGGCCCCATAGACTTTTGAATGGGAACACTTGTTTTATTAAGCATTTTTCAGGCATTCCTATTAAAGTCTATGGGGCCACAATGCTCTATTCAGTCGGAAAAGAAGCTCATGTGCTGTTTCACACTACAGGCTTCAGGCTACAAGCTACAGAAAGCACAGGTGTGAACAGGGGCCACTGAAAACAAGCACTGTGGCACTGAGAGGCAACAAAGGATGAAAAACCAAATGTTCTGCAGTTTAGCTCTACCTTCAAGCAGTGAAAGTGTGTAAATTGTATTGGAAGACAACAGACATTTTACTGTTTTACACCAGACTGCTTTGTAATCCCATGTAGACTCCAGTACAGTTTATTCACAGCGTTCATCCCCTTGTAAATTAGCTGGGCTTGTATTCTTTATTACAGAAACTCCCTGTGACTTCATTTAATGCGTTATTGTTCAGGGGACGCCTGGGCACAAGTGGAGACTCGATGACTCAGGGTGAGGATTGTTACTAAAGAAGCCAAACCTAGAATGAATCATCTGAATGAACTTGCCATTTTACAACCCAGTGCTCTCAAAGTGGGATAAAATGTATGTCACGGAGACAAGCAGCACACGCTTTATACTCAAGTCCCTGTAGTGCTGCTTTGTTTGGTAAGACTTGGGCAAGAATGGAACAAAAACAGTTCTTTGTGGCTGAAATGCTTTAGGCTCTCTGTTAATGTTCAAGATTTTGATGGAACCCTCCCACTGCCATTGACAGCTGTTGGTGGACAGTCTGCGGACTTCAATTAATCTCTTTGAGGAGCAGAGGTTATTGAAGGGCATACTATAATTTAGCACAGAGCTGTATATTAGCTGACTAAACATGAAGTTGTATGCATTGAGCCACCAATATGGGGGCCTTTGTGAACATTCAGATACACAGATAGCTTGCATTCAACTCTAAAGGTGCCCATACACCTGCCTATTATCATACGATAATCGCGGCAAATCCCTCGATCGTACGATAATCGACAGGTGTGTGGAAGGCGTGCAACTGTTTCTACTGTCCGCTCGCACGTCTTTTGTCTCCCGAGCAGGCTTGAAAACCTGCCGAGAATCGTACGATTGTCGGCGGGTTAGTGGCGTTCTCGGGAGACAAATGCTGAACGGACCGTGTGCGTCGGAAGCTCTCCCCTCAGCGGGGCGGGCTTGCGATGATCGCAAGTACGATCTGCCTGTCCAAGATGGGCAGATCATACAAGCTTTTAATTAGCTTACAACCATCGCAAGACGAAAGTCTACGGTAGTAACCTACAATCACATTATGTAAAGCAGCCACTGATAACATGTTCAAGTATGTTTGTAAAAGTAAATCTACATCTATATTGACAAGAAGAAAAGCTGATTATGTAAATATGCAAAGTATTATTTTAGACCCCATTTTTATTTTTTTATGTTTTTATTTTACCGGCATCTGTCAGAATGCCATTCTGTGTCAGGACTCTGCCGAGGAGCAGGCAGGTCGGCTGACATCGGGTTTTAAAAAAAAAAACCCTTCCTAGCCAGGCTATTTTTCAGTATTTAGCGCTGCGGTACTTTGACCGACATTTATTCCGTCATGCAGCGCTGTACTGAAATAAATGATTGAAAATTTCCATTATATTAGGAAACAATTATAATTACCCATATTTTGGGTAAAATATAAAAGACGGGGTCACGTCGGGTAAATAGACACCAAACATGTCAAGCTTTAAAATTGCGCGCACCCGCGAAATTGCACAAAACTACCATACCCTAAATTGACCATAGGCGACTCTTTAAAAGCTTTTACCGCTCATCAGTTCAGTGTTATCAGTGATTGATGGCCCTAGAATTATTGCTCTCATTCCGACATTCGCGACCATATGTAACATGTGTGGCGTAATGGGCGCAATCGTCGTTTTCGCACGTATGCGCACCCGACTCATGTTTGCATGCGTGTATGTATGGGGGGCCTTAAACATTGTTTTGTTTTTTTAATTCTTTTTTATGTGTAACTTAAATTTTTTGGGGGGGGAAACTTTATTTATTGTTTCCTATTTTTTTTTTCCACTTAACTTTATTGCTATCACATAGGGGGGATAAGAAACCGCTCTATGTGATAGCAAAATATGTGACAGGTCCTCTTTATGGAGACATCAGGGGTCTCCAAGACCCCTAATGTCACCTAGAGACCCCCCTGAAGAAGCAGAGATCTGCTTCATCAGCTTCTCTCCAGCATCTGAAGCTGGAGAGTGACACGAGAATGCGGAACTGATGTAATATACATATATAATAACATTCTGACAGCGGAGAGGGGACCAGAGGGAGATCGTGTATCGATCTCCATCTGATCCCCTGTTCGAGAGGCACTATGCTGGTCCCGAGCTCGCACCGGGCACAGCGGAGCCCGTGACAGCGGGAGGGCGGGAGCCGTGGAGGGGGGGTCCGCACATAGCGGGACCTCATACAAGCAATCCAGCAGCTCTATAGCCAGCGGATCGCTTGTATGTTAACAGGCATCGCTGCCTGTTTTTAAATTTTAGGCCTTTCCCGCTCCCGCGCGCCGCGGGAGATCTAGCCGGCCGGGAAGTGGTTAAAATCACAACAAACACACCTTTAGAAATGTTTAGTGATGACAATCTACATACACATACTTCTAGATAATTGCCGGCTTTGTATTGATTCTATACGTTATTTCTCTTTTCTAAATCACAGCATTTTGCACCTGACATGTCTATGTTATTATTATTCATCATACATAGAGGGATGCACTGGTAGAATTTGATTTTTGAGTGTAAAGGTCCGCTTTAAGCTTTGAATAAAGCATATCAGATAAAAAAGAATATCAAAGCTAGACACATTTCAGCCAATCCTGGCCAGTGGGAAGACACAATGGGGTTGATTTACTAACCTTATAAACACACCACGAACATGTATACACCTCTGTAGTGTGTTCCCTCCCAGCATTATCTATGGGTGGAATCTAAACACCTTTGTAGTGTGTACACACCGAGCAGGTGTGTTGTGCAAAGCCCTGCATGAATTTGCAAGGTGATGTTGTGTAAATTAGCTCTATGCTGTGTTGCTTGCGTTGATGAATGCAGGAATGTAAATGCATGAGCTAACCATTTTTGTCTAAACTGTGAAGCAGCATTATATATGCATCATGTGCATGATTTTTCCATATATGGCATTAGTGGAAATATGCTTTTAGAGACTTTTTGGTTGATAAATACGTTTTGCTGTGTAAAAATCACACGCACCTAGTGCGTGCGTGTGTTTAGGTTAGTAAATCACCCCCAATGAGTCCCATTGTTCGCCAAACATCCACCTAGACCCAATGTATTTATCAAATGTGATATTCACAATGCATTCAGATCAGACAGCTGGCAGTCGAAAACGATATATCGCTAGTTTTGAGCTCTCTGATATACTCAGGATCTCCAATATAAATACCATTTTGCATTTTTTCGTTTTGCGTTAAATGCATTTATAATAAAGCCTCAACCTGGACCAATTATGCTGTTATCATCGCGCAATTGGACACCTGTATCACTGTTTCTTTTCTAATCACAAGAGGGTGCTGTATGTCCTTTGGACGTGTTATTGTCAAGATGAGGAGATTAGATTTGTCTGTATTTGTAAGAAGAGTTGGAAGAAACACAAGCGCAGATTTATAATCAGGCTGTGCTGTCACCCCGAGATAATGAGAGAAATACATAAATCCTGTGTGTCCCCCGCACATCTCTCATCAGTTAAGTGACATGGAAGTATCGTGATTTACTGGTTAGATCCTCGCTGTCTCTTACCAGCGCTCATCTGAAGTATATCGCTGGCTTACCTGCCTCCTGGATACAATGGCTTTTCTGTGGATCAACCAATATTCATAAGGATGCAGAATGCCAATACACTATGAAATACTGATTTCCCAATGGCACATGTGTTAATTAGAGCTCCAGGGATAGACAGTATGTACTGATGGCATCTGTTCCAGTATTGGCATGCACATTTTTTCAGAACAAGCTGCCTTACCTGCAACAGTCTTTTTATCTTATTTATTACAGGTATTTACATAGCACCAACAGTTTACACAGTGCCTCACATAGGAGTCTATTCACAAAGCTGCCGAAGGATCCAGCCGTAGCTTCAGCTGATGCTTCGGCTAGTTTCGTTGCGGGAGCCCTTCGGTTTAGTCGAACTGAAGGGCTGCTGTACAGGCTATTCACTATATCCCGTACAGCTCCCGAAGGCGGCCAAGCGGCTCAGCCGAGCCGAAGGCATATGCCGGCCGTAGGCTTTGCAAATGACAGCTGGGCTGAGCCAGCCGTGATCTCATTAAACAAAAACAACTGGGCTAACAACACTATTTGCTATTCTGCTCGGTACCACAGAGGTAATTCGGCTATTCACTCATTGCCGTTCGGACCCCTATGTAAATAGGGGCGAACAACAGCGAGCGAGCTGCGGCTCAGCTGATCCAGATGTTGGATCGGCTGAGTCGAAGTCCTTCTGCACTTCAGCTCAGCTCAGCATGTTCGGCTGACGGAAGTGCAGCCGATGTACGTCTGAAATCAACCGTACTGAGCCGTAGTGAATAGCTGAACATTGTTCGGCTCACTTCACTATGGCTCGGTTATTCACTTGGCTGCCTTCGGCAGCTTTGGGAATAGCCCCGATAAAGTAGATTCACATCTGTTCCTGCCCTTGAGGAGCTTACAATCTAAGGCACCTATCTCATATGCACACATACAGGGCCAATTTAGAGAAGAGCCAATTAACCTTCCAGCATGTCTTTGACATGTGAGAGGAAACAGGAGTACCCACGGGAAACCCACACAAGCATGGGGAGAACATGCAAACTTTTTCCAGATAATGTCCTGACCAGAAACCGAACCATGGACCCCCAGTGTTGCAAGGCAGAAGCTCTAACCACTACGCCACCGTCACAGATGCCCACAAATACAGAAAAGGTAAAAGGAGTTATAGTCAGATTGCAAAAAAGATACCACTAAGTTCAACCAACAGAGAAAAGACAATAATGAATAAGAAAAACCTCCAGAACTCTATGCCCACAGTTACCCACAGCTGATCCAGAGGAAGGCAAAAAACAAAAACAAAACTTGCTAAGAAAAGTCCAATTTGCCCCAATAGGGAAATAAATCCTTTCTGATCCCTTATGGCAGGGGTAGTGTAACCTCAGCACGCCAGCGGATGCGGAATCCCATGAGGCATTGCAAAACTCTGACAGCCACAGGTATGACTGACAGAGGCAGAGCCATGATGGAATTTGTAGTTTCAGCACAGCTGGAGTGCCGAGGTTGCCAACTCCTGCCCTAAGGCGATTGGATATTATCTGGATCAACAATCTCTGGTGTTATTACTTTTTCATGTTAATATGCAGTTGTATTCTGTGCATTTAGGAATGCATCTAGTTTTTTTTTTAAATAAAAAGTAACTGAACTCGCTAGAACTAGCCCCTGGGGAAGTCTATTTCACATTTCCACAGCTCTTACCATGAAGAAGCCTTTCCGTATGCAAAGGTTAAACCTCTTTTCCTCCAGATACACTGTGCTCCATTTGTAACAACCTTAAAGTGAATACCTTTGCACCAAATTCACTATATGGACCATTGATGTATTAAAACATGGTGATCTTAATTGCCTCTTCTCAAGAGTAACCAAGACAAAACTCCAGTAGTGGATGCAGTAAAATGCAGTAAAATAAAGCACAGTGAGTGAAATAATAGAATTGCTGAAGCTATAATAAGGAACACATGGTTAGTCTAGTCTGTCCATGTTTCCAGGGCCGTCCCTATTATGAGGCAGCCTCAGGCTGTTGCCTCAGGTGGCATCTCTTTGGGTCATGTGGTTGGGCAGGAGGCAGAGTGGCATAGCTGCCTCTTTCCAAACTAGAGCTTCCCAGGTTGCTAAAAGCTGGGTGGGGAGATGTGTAAGGGCCATACTGTCCAGCTTTTAGCAACAAGGGATGTTGTGGCCAGCATCCTGCTCAGGTCCTGGCAACCACTGACATCACTGCACAGGAGCTGGGCGGGACGCCGGCCAGAGCTGGAGCTGCATAGGGAGATGATGCAGAGGCATATCCCAAAGCCCACCCCAATTAGCATGCACCACTGCCACCCCTCCAGCCTCAGGTGGTGAAAAGGCTAGGGGTGACACTGCAAGTTTCATATTTAAAGGAGACATTCTGGACATGGTGACATTTAGGGGGTTATTCACTAGTGAGCCGAAGGATACAGCTGTAGCTTTGGCTGATCCTTCGGCTCTCTACAGCCACCGGAGCCCTTCAGTTCAGTGGAATTGAGGGGCTGCTGTACAGGCTATTCACTATAGCCCCTACAGCAGCCGAGGGCATATGCTTTGGCTCGACTGACAGCTGAAGCAGGGCAAAGCATTTCGTCTCAGTCAGAGCATAAAAAATAAGACTCAGATACAGGTAAATATCATCTTTTTATGTGTATTGCTAAAATGAATGTGTTATGTTTCTTCCAGTATATGCCATAATGCTTTATAAACACACACACATATATACACATATATATATATATATATACACTGAGTGGCCAGATTATTATGACCACCCCATCAGTACTTCGTTGGGCCGCCTTGTGACTCCACGAGATGTTGAAAGCTGATGCGAGGAATCTGACACGGTGCTGTTGCTCTTCTGTTGTCTTGTACCAGTCTTGCCACTCTCCGTTCTGCCCTAACATTGACTAGTCGCTGACGGCCACAATTCGCACGTTCAGACCCAGATTTTCGGCTCACAGTCCAGTCTTTAAACACTTTAATAACAGCTGCTCTTTTACATTTAACAAATTCTGCTGTTTTGCTGATACTCGCTCCAATGCCATTTTATAGTGTAATATGCTTTTAAGTCGCCTTTCCATATACATTTGAAACCAGTGATGAATTATTAAAACTACTGAAAAATTCAGATGTGGTTTCCTTCCAGCTATTGTCACTGGTGGCATTCTCAGCCTGGTGTAATATGTTTACTGCTTTTCCCAGAGGTTTCCACAGAGCCTGAAGCCAAATGTTAGACATGCCCTGCATTAGCAGTATCATTTTTATGATACAAAAAACCTCTTTGAATTTTTACAGAAGGAATACAGAGACCTTTCTTAGTATGAGACAGATCAATTGATGAAGGCAGACCATCCCTTAGACCCCATTCACACTGAGCTACAACAAAATAAGTGCTGATTTAAGCTGATCAGCGTTGAGCGACATTGAGCTTCGTTGCATATTTTGTCGCGCTTCGTAGCGCTTCTATTGGCAGTCTGTCAAAGTCTAATCTGGCCAAATCGCTTGAAATCTGCAGAAAAATAGCTCATGTTCGAGCGACAAGCTTCAGCTACAAGCTACAGGTGACATTGAGCTGCAAGATGTGAACAGCTCCATTGAAATGCATTGGGAAAGCTGCATTGAGCTTCATATTTGAGCGATTTTTAAGCAGAAATCGCGGTACAAAATGCTCAGTGTGAATGAGACCTAAGAGTCAGTTTGATAAAAGTGCTAGAATGTGCGACAATTATATCTCCAGAATAGGAAATGGTTACAATCAGCAACATATCGTTTGCAGAAATCATTGCAGCAGACGGGATTTAATTTTTTAATCTGTCTGCAAGTGCCAGTTTAATATTTTCCATGCAAGTTCAGTTTGGCATAAATACGTAGACAATTAGGATAATCATCATTTAATTATTTTATTCAAACATTGTAAAACTAATATTTCTCTATCATTTAGCTTTCACATCTCTGCTTAGCAGTTATAACCACGGAGATGTGTGTATGCAAATGTGGTGAATTTGTGTGCATAGTGTGCCAGGATCGGGTGCATAACACATGCATCATGTTCAATTTTAGTAAATGAGAGTAAGACGTCCCTGCAATATGACTATAGACTGATACTGTAGCCAATGAAGCAAGCGTACAACCTTCATACATCAGATCTGCTCTTCTTTTATGCTGTAATGATGACTTTAATATAAATTTATATAAATGTACACATTTATATTGCACTATATATATATATAAAGACTACATTCCAACACATAGGAAGACTTCTGCATGTGTAGTAATGTATGAGAGTTCCTAGCACCACCTACTGGAATTAAGTAAAATTACAACCGACGCTCCACAAAATGATAGGTGCACTTTAGCAAGCAGCCCACTTGCCCTCCTTATTAAAGGAGAAGTATTGGGAGAGTAAAATGGACTCTTCTCAATACTTAGAGCTGGCGTGTGACACTACAGATGTCACACGTCTGCTCTATAGATCAAAAAATGAGCGATCACAAACTGCTGATCGCTCAGCTGATAGTCCTCTCCATGCACAGAGTGGTGACTCTCAGTCACTGCTCCCCATAGGGATTCCCCCCTCCCCTCATGATGTTCCTCCAGAGCTCATTGGAAGGGCGGACAGGGAAGGGGGCGGGCAATCAGGATATTTCCCAACTGCAGTGCAGCTCTGTGCTGTCAGCACATAGAGGGCAGTAACCCAGGGGTCAGCAACCCCCGGCACGCGAGGCCTTGACAGCTGGCACGCGACGTTATTCTTTATCATTTGTAGTTGACAGCTCCAGCCGGCTGTCAATTACATTCCTGGCCCGCCCACCTCCCTCACATGACTGAGCGGCAGAGGCGCGCTGAGGAGGCCCTCAACTTCTGCGCAAGCGCTTGCCTGGAGGATCCCTCATGTACCAGCCCGCGCAGACAGGAGCCGGCTCACCCGACGGGATGATTACCGCACCCTGCCCGACAGGAGGATATCAACACCATCCTGCCAGAGACCACCGAAAAATTAAAGGAGCCAGCTGATCGCCTGGAATATACTGTATGTACCACATGTATACTGCTCAACTACATGAATTTTAGCCGCCGTACCAGCACACATGCAGCCCCTCACAAATGCACAGCAGTATATTGATCCACAAAGAGTTTTGATTTTATTCCTGCTCTAACATGTAGGACAGGAATAAAATCAATGCTATTTGTGGCTGACAAAACTGCTGTGCACTTGCATAGGTCTGTGTGTGTGCCTAATATGCCTTGGTCCATGTAGGTAAGGAAGACTGCTTCTAAAATACTTATTTTTTCAAGCAGGTAAAATTGCAAACTTGTCAATCATACAGTGTTTGTGGCTGATATGCAGGCTAAAATGTGTAAATTGGTGGTGGTCTGCATTACGAATTGTGCTGCTACTAGCGAGGTAAACACATTCAAATAATTAGTGAGTTTAACTTACTATTAGCAGTACAGCCATGAGTGAAAAAATGTAACTGTAATTAACACTAAAGCGTGTTATTGTTCACTGGCACTCGGTTGTACCATGGTTTCAAAAATGGCACTTGGTGTGTAAAAGGTTGCTGACCCCTGCACTAGATGCTGATTCTTGGGTCACAGGAGTACATCAGTAAATCTACTCCTTCCACCCAAAAGAGGACTAAAGCAAAACAAAAAAAAAGGTTTGGCTTTAGCTATCTTTTAAAACCATATAGTAGCTCTAAATCCCAACTGGGCAAATTCAGTTTGCTTGAGCAATGTGCATCATAAACATGTCTGTTTTTTCCAAAAACAATTGTTTTTATCTCAGCGCTGCCAATCTATTCCAGCCCAGTTGAGCCACTTCCTGTCTGCATGTCTGATGTCTGGTAGTCTGATGTCCTGTCTGCATGTCTGATAATAACAACAATGGACCATGTCTGTACAATGTATGCCGGTACAGCCGCTTGTTGCATACCCAGCAACTTTTTTGAGATGAGCAATCTGTATTTAGGCAATGGACACACCTCCTGCCACACCCCCAGTTATATCGCCCATCAATGATTTCTATGCCAAACATGATTGGTTAAGCTCCGAATTGTTTATTCCACCGTTGATTTTCCTTTATATTGGCTTTCCGAAATAGCAGACAAGATAATTAAGAGATAAAATCATGTTTTTAGTGCAGAATAACACTTGTGATAGTTAAATAGAACCTTTTCATAGTGAACTAAGGGCCCATAAATCATCACCTTCTATACACAGTGAATAGATTTCAGGAAGCTGAGGAACATTCCAATGCTGCAGCTTAGATGGAGAGAGATGTCAGAGACAGGAGAAGCAGGGAGCTGGCTCAGCAGTTTGGGTGAGTATAACTTTTTTGTAATTTTAGCACCCAGATAAAAGCAAGCAGTTAACCCTTGCAGTGCCAGGGGTAGCCCAACTGCAAGGGTTAATAAAGGTTTTGCCCAGAGCTCTGATTTAAACTCTCAAACCTTTTTTTTAATAATACATGCAGATCAATCAAATATATTTTACATTGTCCAGCAAAGTATTTATTTACATTTGTGCCCAAGTATTACAGCCATCATGTTTACAAACAGCTCCAACTCTCTCATCTCCACTTCACTGAACTTCCTGTGCAGTACAAGGTCACAAGGGACTCAGCAGTCTCTAGCAGCTGTTCATCTAATATGAGAAGGGAGAATGAAGGAGGGGGGAGCATAGGAATGGCTTGCCTTGCTGTGCCTGTGTATTTGTGGAGACACACACAGCTTACTAGCACCCACAAGGGTGGCTCTGTAGGACCCTGCAAGGGAAATGAGCCACCCTAAAACAGGATATGAGGTCCAGTGCTCAGGGGACCAGCTGATTCTGCAGGAAGCTAAAACTTTGAAACACAGAGGAGCAGCATCCATTGTAAGTGATTTCATCAAATCACTTTTCCAATGAAATAGCTTAAACCACTCTTGACTTTAGGATCAATTTAATTAATTTTCTATAGAACCGCATCCCTTCCTATTACATCTGAGAATCATGTTCTATTTAAACTCATATTATCTATGCCTAATATTCAGCTAGGGGGGTTATTCACTAAGCTGCCGAAGTGAACTGAGCCAAACGTACTTCGGCTAAAAGCAGCCGTACATTAGTTGACTTCGGCTGGCTTCGGTCTGAGCCGAAGTGAAGAAGCCGTTCAACTCAGCAGATCCAACATCTGGATCGGCTGAGTCGAACCTCCGGCAGTTCACTTGCTGTCGTTTGCCCCTATTCTCATAGGAGCCAAACGGCGGTGAGTAAATAGGTAGCGAGCAGAATAAAAAACAATTTAAACAAAAGAAAAAACAGATACAAAATAATTATAAAAAGTAAATTAAATAAAAATTAAAAAAATTAAAAGAAAAAAAAAAACAGTGTGCGGTCCCCCTCCCAAACCATACCAGACCCCTTAGGTATAGACTGGTAGGAAAGTTAGGAGGGACCCCAAGTTCCCCCTGGAAAAGCACCTTGTCCCCGTGCCGATGGGGACAAGGGCCTCTTCCCCACAAGCCTTGGGGCGTTGGTTGTGGGGGTGCGAGCAGGGGGCTTATTCACATCAGGATATCCCTTTAATAAAGGAGCACCCAGATCCTGCCCCCCTTCACAAAGGGGGGGGGGGGGTTAAATAAAAATATAAAAAAACACCCCAAAGTTCGGGATAAAAACCTTTAATTGAAAAAAAACAGCAAACGTTTTGCCAATTCCTTTATTAATAAAAAAACGTACGTAACCCAGGGGTCAATCACGATATCCAGCGTTGTAGAAATGACAAAAAAACTTGATGCCCGCCAACTGCATGCAACGAACTCCCGCAGCAGAATGAAGAATCTGCCAGATACCTGCAAAATATAAACAATTGGGCGGAGCTAGCAATAACATTACCGCTAGCTCCGCCCAACTGTTTACATTTGTCCGTCACCTGTCAGAGTCTTCCCACAGGTCCCGGACAAATCAAAACAACTGAGTGGAGCCGGCTCCGCCCAGTTGTTGTCATTTAATCACAGCCCAGTGTCCCCAAATAACCTGAGGACGCTGGTCTGTCATTGAATGACAACAACTGGGCGGATGTCACGACAGTTGTTGTCATTTGCGGGGAAAACGGGCAGAACGTTCTCCCCGCTCCGGCTGTGACTATGGGTCAGCCAAGCTGAAACATATGCGCTTGGCTTGGCTGAGCCATTCGCTTGCCTTCGGCTGCTGTACAGGCTATTGTGAATAGCCCCTACAGCAGCCCTTCGGTTCGACTGAACCGAAAGGGCTCCGGCGGCCAAAGTGAGCCGAGGGGAACAGCCAAAGCTACGGCTAGATCCTTTGACTCCTTAGTGAATAACCCTCCTAGTTGTAAAACAGGCATGGTCCCTGTTTAAGAGAGAACAATCTAATACATCTCTTTTAGCTCTGCATCTTTTATCATTTTACATTCCTGTTTTTAGGGTAAATAAAAGTCTCAGGATAAAAGCCAAGCAAATGAATAATCGCTACTTAATATTTAATCAGTGTCTGTGTATTATGTCTTGCTTAGCTCATATCCCGAGCTGTGACTATCCATCAACTTACTTGTAGAGAGGAAATGTCGGTGAGCTCAGCCAATCACAATCACCTTAAACATAAAGTTCATTCAGAAGCCGAGCGCTAGAAGAAAAATGGAACGGCATAAATTAAAATCTATTCATGTATGTAGCCGTTAGAGAAAGACACTAGAAAATAAAATAGCCAGATCACTTCTTACTGCTGGGATAGAAGTATAGAATTTGATGAGAAGAAAGAGCCTCTTGGCCTACTTTTCCGGCTTTTTATGCTGTTCTGCTACACTGAATCATCTCAGTTATTCCCTAAAAGGATTGTGTTTTCTACAGTCTTAAATCTAAAAACAGGAGCACTAAGCTAAAAAAAAAATGTGCAATATTATACAACTATTACAAGCTAAAAGCAATATTATTTATGGGAAGTAAAGGCAGTAGAACAATTCCCATCCAACCTATAAAGTAACACTAAACTCAGGAGCTAAATCTTAAAAAATCATTCAAGTACCTTAACTAATAACAAAAATGTATCTTATTTGTGTATCACTCGGCTGTAGATCCTCAAATCATCTCTGAATTGGTGCTGACACTGTCCTTCCTTCTGGAGGGGGGCTACATTTGTTCCCCATGGCCCCTGTGTGTGTTGTAAAGTAGTCACTGCTCTAAGCTCACTCCCATGATGGACTACAATCTCATGTTTAGTTTACAGAGTTGTATTGAGTCCATGTTCTGTCCCCATTAGACAAAAACATTTCTTTAACTCTTGGCCCTAATGGCTGCCAGCTGAACGATCTACTTGCTGTTGCATACTCAAAGTTATCAACAGTTTATCACAGTTTTTCACACAGACTTGAGGGGCTGCTCATCAGAGGGTCTGGGGCTTCCACCACGAACATAGAAAACAAAAGGGAACAGAGCACCACCTCCGTGTGTAAAATCATGGTGGATGGGGATCATCCGTTGATTCATCCTTTGATTCTGATGAAGGGGGCTTGCCCCAGAAACACGTCAATCTTTGCTGACTGCGGCCGGTGGATGGTGATGTGACCGGAGGCTACCGTGTTACATAGTCGGGGTGATACCATGTTGGGTTAACAGACAGTGTGGCCTCTTGTTTGTTGTTAAAGCCTGATGAAAACGTTTGCTTGTGAGTACATTTATCCCTTGTTTTATTTATCCTAATAAACGATTTAATACACGAAGGTGGCGCTCTGTTCCCTTTTGTTTTCCATGTTCTGTCCCCGCTACACGTTGCCCTGTGGCCTGTGCATAGCTCAACATGCAGCTAAACCCTCCTATTCTGCAAAAAGCCAGACTGAGTGAAATCTTGATGCTTTATTAACAAAACAGGGTGATGTGAAACTAGTGAAAAATAACATGAAAACAAACAATCAACATATGAAACATGTAAATATAATCAGCTTACAAATACAGAGCAAAACAAGTCCATGCTTCCTAAAGGGAATTTGGTCGCTTTCCTCCAGACACGTGCTCAGGATGGCAGTGGATTCTCTTCTCCTCTGTTCTAAAATGGAGGCTGAATTCCCAAAATGCTTTGTTTCCTTCTCTTCAAGCAGAAGCATGCTGGGAGTTTTACCAAAGAAGAACAGTCTAAGCGGCTGTAAACAGAGATGTTCCTCTTCAACTCCATCTTGTGGCTGATTTTGATATGGCAGGTAAGTAATCCTAAATATTTTGCCTGTTGAAGGTAGAACAATATCATTAGGGTTATTATTATTATACAGGTTTTATATAGCACCAGCAGTTTGCACAACTCTTTACAATATAAAGGGAGATGGTAGAGTTACAATACAATGCTAGACAAGAGTGGTAGGAGGGGGCTACTTGGGAGAGATTTTAATTAAAATGGAGTTGCAAGTGATACAAAGGGTAATAACTGATGAGCTAATGGAGGAAGTAAAGGTTCAATTTTTAGGTGGAAGTGGGATAGGCTTCCCTGAAGAGATGAGTTTGCAAGAAAAGAGTAGGAGATAGTCAGACTTACAGGTGAACAGCAGAGGAGGTGACGAGGGAACTAAGGACCAGGAGCTGTTGGGAAGTATGGGTATTTTTTTGAGACAAAGTTGGTGGTGTAGCTCAGGGCAGAGCTGTGGATGGCTTTGTATGTTGTTTGTCTTTTGAATTGTATTTGTGGGTTAGCAGAAGCCAGTGAGATGGTTGGCAGAGAGGGTGGGCAAGCACTGAGATGTTGGTAAGGTGGATGGGTTAGGTGTTAAAGGCTAATGTAAGGCTTTAGGTGAAGGTTGGGAGGAATTAAGTGTTAAGGGAAAGGTTAAAGGATAACTCTGTTGTGTGGGCAGATAGCCAGTACGGGGTCCGGTTATGCGATAAAGCTGAGGCAAAAAAATGTTTTTTTTAAGTCGTGGACAGTGTGGGGAAAGTTTTTGTTTTTATTTCCTGTTGGGAAGTGATCACAAATCTTTATATTGGGCACACACTGTTACATATTTTAGTAAATAGTCATTATTACTAGGGATGCACCGATACCATATTTGGTTTTCAGTACTTGCCGATACCAAATACCGATACCGGAAGTCCCGTTAAGGAAGCCAGGCGGCGTGTAAAGACTCGCCACTCGGCTTCCTGATTAGTAGGGAAGTCGTCGCTATGCTTCTCGTCACTAGATAACAGCCAATCAGGAAGCCGGGCTCCGCGTAATGACGCAGCACCCGGAGGGAGCATGAAGGCGGCTTCTCGGCCAATCAGAGAGCCGGGCCCTGCGTCATTACACGGCGCCCGGCTTCCTGATTGGCCAGTTTCCCAACCAATCAGGAAACCGGGCAGCAAGTCATTACACGTTGCCCGGCTTCCTGATTGGCCGGGAAGTGACGAGGGAGCATGGAGACGGCTTCCCGGCCAATCAGAAAGCCGGGCAACGTGTAATGACTCCCTGCGTGGTTTCCCGATAGCGGAAGTTCAGGTATCAGGCTAGGCATCGGAGCATTTGGGCGAGTATGAGTATCGGTATCAGTGCATCCCTAATTATTACTGTCTATACCTCCCTCTCCCAGTGACAACCCTCCTTCTATTTCTTGTCCTGTCATAAGGACAGGAAAACACATTTGCTAATCATTTTATCAATATATCACTCAAGCCATCCCTACTGCAAATTTTGGTTAAGCCCCGCTCTAGCTCACCACTTCCCTCAGTAATTTCCTTCCACAGTAATCTGGACTAGTGGCCAGTGGTCTATACTATGTATCTAATAAAAGCCCCCTTTACAAAGGCCATCAATGGCAGCAACGTTTTAGACCTCCTAAATCGTAACACTATTTAAATCAGTTCTCTGTAACTAGTTTATACATCTAACAATGGTCCCTGTTATTACATTGCTGTCAATAGATCTCTCCAGTCATTAGCAAACCTTAGTAGCTTTCACGTACAAACAGCATTTTATTTTGTCATGTACAGGTTAGAGTGAATGGCCTTCTGGATTCGGGTTTCAGATACTTTAAACAGTAATAGGAGTGCTCCCAATGTTCCCTCAAAAGACAATATCAATGTGGGAGATGCTCATAGGATCTAGATTTATTTTCTGATGATGAATGGTAATATAAATGAGCTTTACAACAGTGTGGTTGCAGAATATACAGATTGTGCTGATACTTTGACGATCTCTTATTAAGAAAACCTATAGCCGCCTCCCAGAGACTGTGTTCCATTTATGTAATGACCATTCAATATACTAGATAGAAATTTAGTGTATCGAATAGAATTGTCAGCCTCTATCTCCAGCATAAAATGGATTTCGGATCCCTTTTCCTAAATGCACAAGTGACCCAGTTATGATGTATGTATCTAAACTGCATAATAGTAAATGGAGCATAATTTATGTTTGTTACGAGAGAAGCTGCATTACACACTTGTTTGAGGCACAGGATGATAAAACTATTTCTGAATACAGAATTAGGCAGGGTGATGTGGCTCCAAGATTTAAAAAAATTAACCCTTGCAGTGGGGCTACCCCCGCACTGAATGGGTTAAGTGCTTGTTTTGGTCTAGGGGCAGAAATAAATAAGAAATACTCAACTGATCCTCAGTCCTGCAACAGTGACCACTCACCTCTGTCCTCCTTCACTTTAGCTGTAGTATGTCCCACTGTGTCCTCATGTCTAATGGACTGCATTGGAGCCCTTTTACACGAGCTTTCCGATCAGGTTCACCTGTCAGTTTTTCAGGCACTCCAGATTAGAAGCCCAATGTTAGTCTATAGGCAGACGAATCGAAATGGATGGGCGCCCGTTTACATCCGGTTACCCTCAGCTCTGGCCAGGTCCAGAAAGACAAACGAATTAGAGTTCTGTTTCACCAGACTTGATTGTGCCAGATCTGAGGTAATCTGATGTATAGGGACACAAGTCTGTTTACATGCGTTCCCCTATAGAGCAACATGGGGTCTGGTCATTTAATTTTTTTCCTCCATCGCAAGCTGGAGGTGAAAACTGAAAGGACACAAATGTCACAACGATGGCATCCGTTCCATTCAGCAGGGGATATGTGCGCAGTTCCCCTCTTGATCGGCTTGCGTGAAAGGGGCCTTAGACGTGACGACATCACAGGTCCTTACACCGCCGGAGCCCAGGGGAGAAGAGGTTGCGGGGACCGGTCTAGCACCCAAGCGGGACCATAGATCAGGGGAATTTTACTTCTTTATTGTAGTCCTCTAGACAAACTAAGCACCTAACCCTTGCAGTGCGGGGGTTGCCCAACTGCAAGGGTTAACTTCTAACAATCCTGGAGTTCTTTTACTCTTACCTGGAAAATTTGGAATCCATTAGACATGTAAGCTTCAGAAAAATTTGGTTCGGATATTTCGTTATTTCGGATCCGAAATTCAATTCGGTTCGGGTTTCAGATTTGAACGAAATCCGAATTGTCGTTAGTTTCGGATGAGTTTACGAATATGCGTTGCAAATAATAAAGAAAACCATATACAGATATTTATACTAAAGCTGAATCTCCTAGACCTGAATGGCATTCGGAATCCAAATTTCTGAATTGCACTCGGGAGCTCCCAAATGCCATTCTGGTCTGGGAGCCTCAGCTTTAGTAATATATGTATATACTGTATATAGCTCCCATGTTGCCAGGAAAATTCGAATTCAGACCCATTCGGATGCATTAAACGGAAAAACACATCTGATTGGCCAGAAAAGTCACATGTTCAATTAAGTTTAGTTATTGAACGAATTTCGTACGGGATCTGAAATTCGTAAACGGAAATTCAGATTCAGACACATTCGGATGCATTGGGATTCGGAAATTCGGATGTGTCCGAAAGTCAAAATTTCGGAAAATTCGTCCGAATTTTGATTCGGAACAAAACAAATCGCACATGTCTAGAATCCATCAAACCTGTGAAAGTCTCTACAAGTGCTGTAGACTGCCATGTGTATACTTATGTATGTTTTCTTGGGCTTTAAGATCTGCAAGAAAGAAAAAAGCAATACAGAAAAAAGGTTTCTGACTTGTGATCTACTTGAATCACCAATTCTCAAAGTGGTGTAGCAAGATGTGACAGCAGCAGGGATGGTGCCAGAGTCGCCTGTATTAGAAGCCTTACTGCCTCCCTCAAAGCTATGTAAAAATATCTGTATGCAACTAGGAAGACATTGGTACAGTATTTATAATACTGCAAATATACAGTAATAATTGAACTCGGTAAACAAAAAGGCTCACAAAAATTCAGTAAACAAAAAGGCTCAATTCATCGAAACATAACAAACCTGGTGTTTGCATTATTTGCTTTTTATTACAATCGAAAAAAATCATTTTTCAATTCATTAAAGGCATTAGCGCACAGATCAGCTGAATTTACCACTCGCATTGGTCTATTGATTTTTGAGGTATGTTGATGTTGAAAGTCAATTCAAAAAGATTATTGCGTTGGTTATTGCTCATTAAAATGCTGCTAGCTTCAAGCTGGTGATAATTGTGAGGTTTATTGTGATATCCATCGAGGAAAGCAGACAAAAAATCCAGTTGATAAAATAATGTTTCATGACATAAATTATCAATTCATAGAAAGAAATATCAGATTTTAACAGCCTAAGCAATATTTATTTTTTAAATTGCAAATTCTATAGGAGAAAATTATCTTTAAATAAATATTGAAAGGAGGTGAAATAACTCATTCATCAAAGTGACCTGAGCATTTAGTGTTTTGAAGCAATACAGTTATATATGTTTAGGGTGATAGAGAGAGAGATACACAGAGGACCTAATTTAATAAAGGTAGGATAGACATGAATGCTGGCGCATTAATCATGCACAAACCAACAAATTGTATGCTCAAGGAATTTACTATGCCCCTGCATGTGGACACCTGCACTCAGGTTACAGTGTGTTCAATAGCAAGTGTGACTTGCTATTGAATGTAATCTTCAGCATTTGAATTTATTCTAGCTAAGCAGCAGTGTGACCAATATAAAAAAAATTCTCAAAGGTTTTTGGGTCTTTCTGTTAGCGTATATGTTAGTTATCTGTCTGTCTACTGTTAGCATTTTAAATGCACATACCTTTGAGGAGTTAAAATCCATCGTGGGTACATAGCTATCATTAAAGGAGAACTATGGGGTTAAGGCTTTTCCCCATAGTTCTCCTTAGGGTAACGGGAGGACACAAACTAGCGTCCTCCCGTCACCCTAAGCTCAGTATACCGCAAGCTGCTGTTCGCGGTATACTGAGACGCCGCAGCTGAAGCGGATCCCGACAATTGTGCCGGGATCCGCCCAGCTGCGTGACTGACAGCTGGCTCTGCCTATCTAGAGGCAGAGCCAGCTGTACCCGCCCCTCCCCCGTCCGTTCCGCCAGTCAGCGCTGGCGGATCGGAGCGGGGAGGGGGGAATCCAGCCCCTCCCTTGTCACGGCAGAGAGCCGTGACAGGATCAAGAGGTGAGCGAACGCCGGTATGTGTTCGCTCACCTCCCGATCTACTGAGCCGACCTGTGACAGTCTCATTGTCACAGGTCGGCTAGAACTATGAGGTGAGTGAAAAGCTCTCACCTCATAGTTCTACTTTAATCCTTTCGCTGCCAGAGCCATTTTTGAGTTTTTTGTAAACATGTTAAAATACACATTTCAGGCCTGAAAAACATTACAACAAAAATACTGTAAAATAAAATGGTGGAAGTTGCATTTGTCTATGTTGCATGATATTAGTGCAACTGCTTAGTAAAACCCAAATTTTTTGTACACAATACACTTAAAGGAGAACTATGGGGTTAGGGCTTTTCCCCATAGTTCTCCTCGGGGTAACGGGAGGACACAAACTAGCGTCCTCCCGTCACCCAAAGCTCAGTATACCGCGAGCTACAGCTTTCTGTACTACAGTTTCTGTACTGTGCTACAGCTCGCAGTATACTGAGACGCCGGAACGGATCCCAACAATTATGTCTGGATCCACCCAGCTGCGTGAGTGACAGCTGGCTCTGCCTATCTAGAGGCAGAGCCAGCTGTACCCGCCCCTCCCCCGTCCATTCCGCCAGTCAGCGCTGGAGGATCGGACGGGGGAATCCAGTCCCTCCCCTGTCACGGCTCTCTGCCGGCACAGGATCGAGAAGTGAGCGAGCGCCGGTATGTGTTCACTCACCTCCCGATCTACTGAGCCGACCTGTGACAGTCTCATTGTTACGGGTCGGCTAGAACTATGAGGCTGAGTGAAAATCACTCACCTCATAGTTCTGCTTTAACGTAATTTTAGCGTACATGAACACCATATATTTCCCAATTTTTTGCAAAATATAAAAGATGAGGTTGCCCCGAGTAAATAGATAACATGTCAAGTTTCCAAAATTGTCTATATGCGGCACTTTTAGAGCTTTCACAGGTCATCAGTTTAAAGTTAAGCATGAATAATGGACTGTCAACCAGCACACGATGTTCTTCCAAAGATATTCAAACTTTATTCCACTTGCATCTATACAAGGAACAACTGCTGACGCGTTAGTCATAGCTAGTCCAGAAGAGAGTCATCCGTGCACCGAGTGTGGATTGCAAGGACGCATGATAGGGGTGAGCTATGTGCTTTGTGTTTCTAGTAACCATGAATATTGGCCCTAGAAATATTGCTCAATCTCCAGTGTGCGTGGTGATACCTAACATGCATGGTGCAATTGTTTTCATTGTGTTAGTATGTGTGTGCGCAGGAGCAGGGGACTTTATCATTTTGTGGGGGGTGTTTTTACACTTATTTTATTTAACTTTATTTTTAAAATTGTTTTTGTTTTCTTAACTTTGATGCTTTTACATGGTGAGCTGACGAGCTATGCTATGGCAGTTTAGTGGTGACAGGTTCTCTTTAAGTAGACATTAGGGGTCCAATGATACCTTTACGCTTCAGTGAAGCTGATAAAGCACAGACCTCTGTGGCTGAGGAATAACAACACGTTAACTGAAAGTGATACAATTATTGTTGCTTTCAGGTTCCTTTATCAGGGAGGACATCTTACAGCTCATGGAAGTGAACGGGTGGCTTTCAATCGACTTTTCACATATCTGCCTACAAGGTCCCGCTGCATTTGGGATATGTTGGCAGCAGAGAAAAGTATAAAGGAGACTGTAAAAACCCTTTATTTGTAAAAGGCCCCAGTTAGCCATATGCAAAAGGTGTTTGATGGACATACATGTATCTTCCTGAGCATGTGCAAAAGTTTAAATTGTATTTATAGCAAAACTTTTATCGTTTTGGGTAAAGTAGGGATAAAGTAGGTAAGGGTTGTAACATTGGAGACATTTCCCTTTAATCTCTGTTCTGGAGATGAAAGAGGAAGCTGAAAGAAATCTTCCAATGCGAAGGTAATTCCCCTCTTAGACACTTGACCCTGGAAGAGTTTTTCCCATTTAAACATTTTTCCTCACTTCTTGTTATGGAGACAATTCTAAAATTTGGATTTGCACACTTTCTATCTCGGCGACAATAGTTACCAACACAAATGAAGTATAGCATACAGAGTTTTTTGGAAATCATTTAGCTTGACTTATGTTCTGTTCACTTCATTATTTTCACCAGGTGAAGCAGCAAAAAGCCTAAACAAAGAAAACCTAATGCAGTCTCCACATTTAAGGATTGATAAACTGTGATATGCAACATTTGTGCTTTTGGCTTTAGATACACTTCAAGTTCGCCTTCCCCATCAACTCCAATGCATTTCCCAAAATGCATTTTAGATCTTTCAGATGTTTGCTGACATTTTGGGGAAATGAACACTCTCAGGGCCTGTTCACATGAGTTTCAGGTCCTGATCAGGTCTGGATCAGGTGCGGATCAGCAGACGCGGTGTTATGTGTTTTTCCGCGTTTTAGCCGCGTTTTTGATGCGTTCCAGTAAAAAAAAAAAAAATATATATATATAGACGTCGTGTGAACAGGCCCTCAATGTTGCAAAATCATAATGATGATGTCACCCACGTCTAAATATTGTCATCGCTATGAATCCCTGCTTCTCAAACTAGATAACCAAACCTTTATCTCGTTATAAGCCTGCACTGGACAAAACCCATAGTTTAGCATGGCTGTTACTGAATATGCAACATTGGGATCTAGTTTCACCTTTCTGACTGTGCTTGGAAAAATTCACAGCTGGTTGATACCACTGCTGACATCAGTATAATTGCCAATTGTTCAATGTACCGTATATGTAACATCTGCATTAAAGTGTATGTATTAACAAAACTACATAATTTTTAGTTTTGGAGTAAAGAAGGGTTATCACCCCTGTCAGCTTATTTTTTTGCTGCCTGCATCCTACTGGGAAAACTTCCTTCCATTTCCTGTCCGAAAGGCACGATGGGAGATGAGAGGAGAGTATGAGTAGAATTCCCCTTTTTGACAGTTGTCACCAGAACAGGTTCCACAATTTGAAGATTTCTCTTCACCTTTTGTTCTGATAACAATTTTTTTTTTTAAATCTGAATGTTTCATCATTTTCTGTCCCAGTTACAGTGGTCACCATCACCAGGACAAATACAGAGAACTAATCAACCTTTTGGGGCACAGACAACAATTAAAAATTGACAGGGGGTTCAGATCCTCCCCTATGCTATTGAAAACACATGTACTCTTTGGCTAAAAATACACTTTAAGATTTGCACTGAGGTACATGTAACCCATCCAAAGATGCTGTTAGAACCTAAGATGGAAACCTTTGTAACACTTACAGGTGACATTCATACTAAATCCCTGGAGGTAATAAACATTTATTTGGTGCCGGAACACAGGCTAAAGGTTAGTAGGGTCTTGCAACAGAACAATCAATAAAGCCAATAAAACAATGAAAGATAACATCAATACATTTTTATATGGCTTTGTGACCTTTTTGTATAACAATTACTCTCTTGATGAACCAGCAGGTATTATGCTTTGCTGGAAAAAGCCTACACTAGAGCTTTAACTAAGGTGGGAAAAGCAACATCCTTTTGATATTGTGTTCTAAAAAAAAAATTAGATCAGTGCTTTGAAGAAAATCAATGTGGCTGTGTTATCGTATATGATGTTTTCCATTAGTGAACTAGAATGGACCGGTAAGTGTTTTTACTGCATTACCACTACAATGACAAAACTACTGTCTTGTGGCATCTCATTTACTCGTGGCTTGGGTAGGGTTCAAGTTTGTGATGTCATACTGGAGGTAGAGCAGTATTCTATGAAGAAATGTGATTTCGGCAATTTTTGCACCAAAACTATGGTAACATTTATGAATGTCCCCTAAATACAGGGATTGCTGAAAATCGTTGTTTAGCACTAAAATACATTGAAATATGCTTGAAATGGGCAGTACAGTGGTTTAGTGGTTAGTACTTCTGCCTTGCAGCACTGGGGTCCTCAGTTTGAATACTGGTCAGGACCATACCTGCTTGGAATTTGCATGTTCTGCCTGTACTTATGTGACTTTCCTCCTACACTCCTAGAATATGCCTGTAGCTCTATTTGCTCATGTCTAAGCTGCCCCTAGTATTTGAGATGTGACCCTCGATTGTAAGCTCCTTGAGGTCAGAGGCCGATGTTAATTTATAGCATGTAAAGCACTGCATACATTGTTGGTGCTATATAAACATCTATAATACAATTTAATGTCACATCGTTATCTTCATTGCATGCTTTTGATTGGTTAATTTTGTTTCCAGTGGTAGTTCCACATATAAAGAAGAATATTCAGAAGCTTCCATAGTGTATCCTGCTTTAGATTTTTAAAGTAATAGCATAATTGGTGAGAAGAGCCTGCATAAAAGGTGCTGTAGCGCTCACCCCCAAAGAAGCCGCTGGAATAACCGTGTCATCATCACTAGTCTATCTAGGGGTATGATCTTCAGCCGTTCCATTAGCATTAACCACCCTCTTCTAGTGCCCACAAAGCTGATGTCCACTCCAGTAGTAAAATGCTGAATAACGTTTTATTGAACATCTTCACTGGTGAGAGAAGGTATAGAGATCCTAGGCTTTAAGGGTGTAACAGACATAGACTCCAGACTCACCAGACCTTTTAAGCATCTCAGTGTAAATCTACTTGTGGTACAGCAGATAGTAATAGCAGATGAGTAGGGATGAGCATAAATCCTCAGTAGGAGAGACACCAGTCGTGCCCTTGAAGTCGTTTGAGTTCCAGGTAACTTCAGGAGCCATCCATTTTTCTGGTCCTCCACCTCTGGCAGCAACACAGGTCTCCTCCATAATGGAGGCCCGAGGGAAACACTTCCCACACACCAGCCTTTGTCCACCCCCAGGCCTCAGGCCTAGCCTGGGGGGTGGCTAGACAGCATCCAGCCCTAATCCATGGCTGGTCCCGAACTGGTATGGGCACGTGGCAAATCCCTCCAGTATATGTCCCCTATCCCAGCATGCACCACTGGTTGAATGAAACCCAGTGATTGGCTGTTGCACTGTACATACACTAAAGTGCCTCTCTCTGCCCCACAATATAGCAGAGTCACACTCCACCCAGGGGGGTACAGTCAGTACCAGACAAAATATTTAATAAACCATAGCATGATGGGCTATAGCAGCGATCGCCAACCGGTGGTTTGCAAGAAACTTTTGGTGGTCCGCAATTGCCTCCTGGGCCCCTCTGATGCCATGCAGGATGGGCCGTCATTGAAGAAGCACAGAGGCTCTGGGGCTGCCTCTCACTGACTCAAGCAGTGGCTGTCACAAGGAATGTGCGGCTCTCAGTACAGTGTGGGCTCTGCAGGAGGCGGGGCATCTCGTCAGTATCCGGACTTAGCAGGCTGCGGAACATAAAAAAAGTGGGGAGAAGCCAGGTAATAGTGGCTCAGTGAGGAAAAAAATATGAGAATCTCTCTCTGTCTCTCTCTCATATATATATAAATTCATATTAGTGGTCTGCGGGATTTAAAATGATTAATTTAGTGGTCCATGAGGTCCGAAAGATTGGTGACCGCTGAGCTATAGGACTGTAAGCAGTGTGAGAATTTAATTGTGCTTTAAGAAGGTCTGCATTTTACTGTTCACGGTACAGCCTTATAGAGCTGCATTATAATTGGCTTACATTAAGTGGTAGTTAGTTATTTGGATAGTGCCTTCATACTTTACAGCGGCTAGAGATTGGTTGGTTACGCCAAATGAATTACAATATATGTGATATAAAGACAACTCTGGGCTGTTTACATAAATCTATTCATCTAAACATTGTTATTCTAGAATTCTATTAACATAACACAGTTTCATGGTTCCTACAAAAGAGGGCTTAATCCAATCATTTTATTGAAACCCTCAGGAAATGTGCTAGCCAAATTAAAAATCCAAATTTATGTTATTTTATTACAACTGAAGTATTAAAATGATGTTTTCGTAGCGTTAAATTTAATTTAGAAATAGAGATAAAAGCCGTACTAAACAAAACAATGTCTATAAGATAGAAAAGGCAGCTTCTGCTAAGAAGTTGTTTTGCAAAATGAATTACTTCTACGTATTATTGTTCTTGGTTGGCAGCACTGGGTTTGTACTTCTGTTGTTTGACATTTTGCAGTTTACAAGTGATTTGCGTCTTTGTGTGGGCTAATTCTAGACACATTTCTGCACTTTTTTCCCATTTTAAAGATATCAGTAACAGTGTTTAAGTTCTGAGAAGCCATTTGAAGGCTTCAAGCTCGGTAAGGACCAGATGACATGCTGAAGTGAATTCAAAAGTAGAAAACTAGCACAAAAGAAGTTCTAGAGGTATGAGTGAGAAATTGTGATCCAAAAGGAAAAGAGAAGATGCATTTGGGCAGCACAATGTAAGATTCATCAAGTGTGTTATTCAATCCACTTTCTCTGAGCCCAGGCAGTCATTTACTCACCCCGTGTCAGGTGTCATCATAAAGTATTACTGCACTGAGTATAATAATGTGCGAGCAGGGCTGTGTCGCCAATAAGGGCCAACAGAGGTAGCCACCTCAGGCAGTACTTACGCGGCATTGGGGGGGTGGGGGGCAACACTGGGGCCTGAGTTTCCATGAAAGTACATGCTTATTGTTACTGATCTCCCTGCCGGACCATTGCTTCTGTTACACAGGCACAAAATGGCTGCTTCAACAAGTGTCTGCCCCAGCGTGTGAGAACCATTCAGTGCAGCAGTAGGGACTGCTAACTTGTGGCCACCTGTGGAGAAGACCAACAGGAAACAATATATATTTATGATTTAAATGGACTTTGTAGCTAGTTAACTAGACTTTAGCCTTAAGCTTACATTGATTTCTCATTACAAAAGAAGACATAAAATGTAATACAAATTCTTTTTAATAAATGGATATCGCCAGCCTCCCTATTCCAGCGGCCACCATTTTTTTTCTCTGATTCATGCAGTTTCTGTGGATACATACAGAGTTGTTTGCGTCTGTAGACATTTTTAGGGTAAGGCAATCAATCTATTTGGTTTCAAGAAAGGGGCTAAAGAAACAGTATAGGCTCCTAATCAGAGCTGTAGCTAGCTCTTTTTGTGCTCGAGGCAAGAACAGAAAATTGTGCCCCCCAACAGGCGTGTGACATCACCCAATACCGCACACGTGCAGCGCCATGTGACATCATGCGTCCTGCCTCCAGGATGCCGGCATGCATGTGCAGAACTCGCCAGTGGCCGAATCCAAAATAGCATAGAAATTTGTTTTGTTTGATGAAACTAATAAAAACTTTTTTTAAATTTCCATTCATTTCATTCATTGGTCTTTGCACATATCTAATAATATGTGTGTGTGTGTGTGTGGGGGGGGGAGGGGGGTTGGTGTGTTTTTTTATTTTATTTTTTTATTTTTTATTATTTATTTATTTTTTACTGTTGGGGAGGCTTCTCTAAAGAGACCCCTGATATTTCCCTTTTAAAATAGAAAAAGAAATTGAGGGCACAGAGTCCTCAATCTCTTTTTTCTGAAGCCCCTGTTATAAATGAATGGAGAGCACTCCAGAGATGCTTCCCATTCATTCAGAAAATATTTACTATCAACCAGTTTCTGAATGGGGAGAAGCCTCTGTACTCATTGCTACTACCCATGCAGAAATTCATGAATGAACAGGAAGCAATGTAAATCAGCTAGCATTCACCAGTTTCCCTACTGGGAAAGGTGCCATAAAGTGTCACATGGCATAAGATTTAAATAACTGAATCTGGGTTCTGGGTTTTAGAAGCTTTTTTTTTTTTTTCTTTTTTAAATGGCTTGGAGCAGGTATGATGGGAAGGGTTTTTTTTTTGTTTTAAAATTGTATTGCATAATGGCAAAAAAAAAAAGAAGACTTTTATTGATATAATAATACAAGTGCTTCCTAACTATTGAACACTCTAGCCAAGTCTGAACTGGATGTGGATGGAATGGATTGGTGGCAATGTTACATGTGTGCTCCAGCCCTCTCCTAATCAGGTGATCATGGAATTAAGGATGGCTAGTATAACCAAAGGCTGAGCAGAATGTAAACTGAAGAACCTGGGTAATCTACAAAATTTAAAAGAGAAGTATTGGGAGAGTAAAATATACTCTTCATAATACATAGAGCTGGCATGGGATACTGCAGCTGTCACATGCTGGCTCTATAGATCGAGAGCTGTGTGATTGTGTGACTGCTGATTACTCAGCTGATGGTGGCCTTCTCCCTGCAGAGAACGGTGCCTGTCAGTCACCGCTCCCCGCAGGGATTCCCCTCTCCCCTCTCTTTGTTTCTCCAGCACTGATTGGAGGGACAGACAGAGGAGGGGGCAAGCATAGGTTGCTCTGGCTCTAGAGAGGCAGAGCCAGCTGTCAATCAGGTAGCAGGGTGGATCCCGTCAACAGTAAAAGTAAAAAGACCCATAGTAAGTTCAGAAGGAAGAGGACGATAGAACAGCATGATGGAAAGGAGAACAGAAATGTTGGGGTGGGGGAGAGGAGGCAGAGGAAGAAGGTAATAGCAGCAACAATTTAAAAAAAGAAGATTTATACCATGCAAAATGTAAAAGACTATCTGTGCCGGTTCCAAATTAGCAGCACCTCTGTACTTTCTGCTTCAAAAAGGTGTACCTTTTTGTTGTCTAAGGCTAACCATACACTCATACATATATATCTGCAGCCTGAATGACGGAAATCTTAGATTAGATGCAGTCACCGTTCGGCTGACAATTTTCCACCCTGCTCCATCAATTTTTCAATTTAAGTTTATCAAGCCGGGTGGTACCAACAAGCCCACCCACAGCTGGGGGGCCCTGTCCTGCTTGACCAGCTTCAGTTGAAGATGAAAGCTCCCTCACCTTCTAAAAAAAAAAAAGGTAATGTAGTTTTGCACCAATTTTGTGTAAAAGCAAAAGTAGAACAAATACATTGAGTGCATAAAGTAGTTATTGCACCACATACAGGTCTATTCACAAAAGGGTGAAGAGTTTGGAGAAGGCAGGAAGGAGAAGTGAACAATCTAGGACAAAATAGCCGATTTGGAAAAATTCTCCAATTCAGCTCACTTTCCAGTTCAGCTATGTTGTCCTAGATTGTTCACTTCTCCTGCCTTCTCCAAACTCTTCACCCTTTTGTGAATAGACCCCATAGTAATTCACTGGCCATTAGCCTGATTCACTAGTGAGACTTACAAGTTATCTTGCTCGGTTTTTTTTGCTGTTTTTTTTCGTTCAGCAAATGTGAGAACATTTACAATTGCTTTCGCAAATTTTTTCTCTTATGTAAGTTGTTATATAAAATAGTTATTGCATATAATTATGTAAGCTGTGAATGTTCTGTGTAGGTGGGCCCTTCCATCAGTGTATTCTGGTCACATGGCATAAGAAATGATTATTATAACATCAGTTCTATAAGCAAGGTGACAAGATGCGTCTCAGTTTACAAAGGTGCCATTTACGTTTTTTAAAGGATTGTTGACATTTTGTTTTGCAGGTTCTGAGATCACAATGTGAATGTTTTTATTAGCTTACCAGTAGGCCTCCCACTTATTACGGCCTTGCCATTAGTATGTCGACTTTGTGGTATGGTGTTTAGATTTCTTTTTTTATTCCTGAGTTTTTTCTGGCATGCAATATTTATTTGTGTCTCCTTAATTTGTTTTATAGTTTGCTGTGTCCCCCTGTGGGGGATTTCCTTTAATTTCCTGTGACAGATCTCAGACAGAACAGGAAGGGAAAAATAAATCTTCTACGGGGGGCACAGCCAATATTTACAGTGTATTTCCACTTTGGCAGTCAGATTTGTGTAACCCCCACTATATATTGTATATGCTCATTCACACAGTACCGCTAAAAACATTAAGTCCCCATTCACACCTTGGCATTTGATTGCTCAAAGCTAAGCGCAACAAAACACTCAAGACAAGGAATCCCATTCATTTCTAAGGTCACTGATCACACCTGAGCGTTTTGTCGCAAAGTAGAAAAACATCTGTCGCTGGAAAAAGTAAATGAGCTGCATTTTGGTCAGAGCTTTTTGGTCCCATAGACATCAGTGGGAAACTTTGTGTGACAAAACGATCGGTGAAGTCAGGGGACAAGGAGGACAGGTGAGAAAACATCACCACCACCAGCAGAGGAAGAGGGCATGAGGACAGAGCACCTTAATCAGATCAACTATTTCCAATGTAAGTCCATGTTCTTTATCCATCACACCACTGACCGCTGACCTCTGCACTGTGCGTCACACCGCTGAGTCTATAATAGAAGTCACCAGCACTCGATGATGTGTGCAAGAAGTAAAGCACTTTTTATTCAATTGTCACATGCGTCAAACACCGCTGAGTCACACCGCTGACCTCTGCGTCACACCACTGAACTCTGCACTGTGCGTCACACTGCTGAGATCTGCACTGTGCGTCACACCGCTGACCTCTGCACTGTACATTCCACTGTTGACCTCTGTATTGTACATCACACTGCTGACCTCTGTGTTACATTACTGACCTTTGCACTCTGCGTTACACTATTGACCTCTGCATTACTACTGACATCAGGCTGCCACCCCAGAGCAACACAGACTATGAAGCTTCATATTATTAAGCATTGCTGTATAATATATTGCTGGGATTTGTAGTCCTCTATAGCTGGTGGTATTGTGCACTGCTGTATAATGTATTGCTGTATAATGAATCTACGTGGTGGATCAGTGTCTTTAGATCCACTTTTGTGCTCTTTTCTTTTGATGCGGCGGCACCCCTCCCGATCCACCAAGGAGGTGAGGCTTGAAATCACTTCATTCAAGTCTCTCTTCCATGACAGATTATAAGGGGCACTGCCAAGAACATAAAAGCGAGCCCAGAAGCGGCTTCTAAATGAACAAAGTGGCACTGGAGCATGAGGCGATTTGAAGCCTCACCTCTGCTGTGGATCAGGAGGGGTGCCGCTGCTGTTTGGATGAAAAACTTGTCCCAGAGGAGGGGGAGCAACTCTGAGTCTTCGGGTGACGGAATGGCTAGCTTCGCCTCTGAGCGCAGCACAGGCAAGCATGAAAGATGGTAAACATTAGCCCCCTCTATAACATTACATAGTAAGGGAAAAGTTCAGGTTTGCAGTTTTCAGAAAAGAGTGAGTAAAATGGTTAAAAGAAATATTTAAATATTAATATATTTAAAAAAGATTTAGATATAGTTCTCTCTTAAAGGCACCACCCAAGCATGTAACTTAATGTACTGGTGTTTTTTCCATGTTGCCCTAAAAGTCACATTCAAAGGGCCTTGTCCTTGCAGTACAGTATTGAAATTTTTCTTTTTTTGGCTTTGTCAGATGTCCCTCATGCCAATGGCCAGCACTCCATACAATATCTTGCCTATTAGCTTTGAAAATGGCAAAAATGTGGTATCAAAATTGGCCCCACTTACACTTCAATGGAGTTCTCAGTGGGTTTTGTGGATTTCAATCGGCATTCGACGAACCCAGCGCCAACTCAACCTTGACAGATTTGCTTATCCCTACTATCTGCTGCTAACCTCAAGAGATATTTGACAACAGTGGGTGATTCCATGTGCCAGTCTCCGTCCAAAATTGAAGCTTCTATTACATAAAATAGTTGTACATTTTCAACTTACTTTCCTTAAACTTATTATTACATATATACAAAGCACTCAGAACAATGTGTCACAAATTAGACCAACAGGGAGAGGAATTCGGCAGAACTGGCAGAGAAAGAAGGAAGGCAGGTCCGCCACAAAGAAACTGATGTTGAAGGCTTTCTCTATAATGTATAAATGAACTGTCAAAACAAAGAAAATATGTAGCTCAGAAAATGGCAGAGATGTTTTCATCATTGAGAATCATAGAGAAATAAATATCACTTTCAGGTGAAATGAATTCGAGCCCTTGGAAGAGACGCAGAGCTTCCATACAATATGACCAACTGTACCGTCATAATCATTCTCTCTCCTGCACTGGGGATGAGTATTTAATCAGCATCAGAACATGAAATGTGCTCAGAAATATATTGCTTCCTCTGTTTTTATTACTACCAAAGATATAAGGCAGTACTGACTGCAGTGTGGAATTTTATGTGCAATATTATTTGTAATTGAAAGTTTTCCTTGGGTTATAATTATAGAAGAACTTTGGTCTTACGGGAAGGCAGGATATTCTTTTAAAAAGAGTTTTCAAAGAACAAAAACTAAAGTTAAACTTCCACCAGATAAGAAGACCTGCATTAATGCAGCTAGGTACGTAAACTATTATATTAAGTACGTGAACTTCCACTTCTTGTAATCCCCTATGCACTCAGACTGGAGGAAGGAGGAGCTGGATTGGAAGGCAATAATGTGTTCTGCATTCAAACCAGGTACATTTTGAGAGCAGAGTGAGCAGAGGGATAATCTTATCAATTTTCTGCTGCTCCTTCAGTGTCCAGTCAACAGCTATTCCTTAATTCCAATATTTTGTGAAGCCTGGGAAACTAAAAAAACCTAACCCTGCACTGCAAGTGGTAGCTGCTCCTTTATGTCTAGGGGATTGTGTAAAGCAAAGCAGTTTTAATTATCTGATCCCCGCTACTCTTCTATTCGGCGCTCACCTCTCTCCCCTCCTTTTTCCTCCTCTCCTGTACATGGATAAGAAAAACTATTTCTTTTGTTTCCCTGGAGATAGGCCTTAGGCTGAACTCCAGCCTTCCCTGCACTCTTGTACAGTTGTAGAGGCTCCTCTGGTGTACTGAAATTGCTTATTCTAATGTCACTGCACACTGTGAGCTTCTCACATTGTGTGTTAGAAGCTGCAGCAAGTGAGAGCCTGCCCCATGTCCTGGCTGGAGAAAATGTAGCATCATCTAAGTCTTTCCTTCACAGCCTTACTGTGCCTGGCTTTGCATTTTAGTTCATTCATTGAGATGCAGAATCACATTTGGTTGTCAGCTTGCCTAGGAATGCCCAATCCTCCCAACAATGCATATTGGTATTTTTATTTACTTATTTATTATTGGTATTTATATAGCGCTGACAATTTACGCAGCACTATTTACACTTTGCACATTCAAATCAGTCCCTGCCCTCAAGGCGCCTACAATCTAAGATCCTTATTGCACACGCATACTAGGGCAAATTTAGACAGGAGCCGATTAACCTTCCAACATGTCTTTTGCAGTGATGCAGGAAACCGGAGTACCCAGAGGAAAGCCATGCAAGCACAGGGAGAATATGAAAACACTTTGCAGATAGTTTCCTGACCAGGATTTAAACCAGGGACCCCGAGTGCTGCAAGGCAGAAGTGCTAACCACTAAGCCGCAGTGCTGCCCCATGATATTTACATAACTTCTCCTAAGAGCCAGCCCACTGTTCGCATCAGGACTGAATGATCTTGAGGAGTATTGAGCTTGGGAGCTGTTATGTTTTCAGGAAGATATGTACATGGCTCCTTCCACCTTCCTGCATTGCCTCAAAAAGGTATTAATAAAAATGTAACGATATGCAAGTTTAACTTTTCTAATTTCATTATCATGTTGATTGGGGGGGCGGGTAAGGAAAAGGAGGAACAAGTAGGAACAAAGCAGATTTCATCTTTAAAGGAGAACTATGAGGTGAGTGCTTTTCACTCACCTCATAGTTCTAGCTGACCTGTAACAATGAGACTGTCACAGGTTGGCTCAGTAGATCGGGAAGTGAGCGAACACATACCGGCGTTCGCTCACCTCTCGATCCTGTCACGGCTCTCTGTCGTGACAGGGGAGGGGCTGGATTCCCCCCTTCCCGCTCCGATCCGCCAGTGCTGACTGGTGGAACGGACGGGGGAGGGGGCGGGTACAGCTGGCTCTGCCTCTAGATAGGCTGAGCCAGCTGTCAGTCACGCAGCTGGGCGGATCCAGACATAATTGTTGGGATCCGCTTCAGCTGCGGCATCTCAGTATATCGCGAGCAGCAGCTCGCGGTATACTGCGGCGTCTCAGTATACTGCGGCGTCTCAGTATACCGCAAGCTACAGCTCGCGGTATACTGAGCCTAGGGTGACGGGAGGACGCTAGTTTGTGTACTCCCGTTACCCTAAGGAGATCTATGGGGAAAAGCCTTAACCCCATAGTTCTCCTTTAATTGTCAGTGATGTCATCAAGCTGGCTGTACTGTATGTATATTACAAGGCAGGATGGACAGGAACATAAATCCTTTGGTGGATAAAACAACTCCCATATATGTATTTCATCTGTGCATTTAGCTGTTTGCCTGAAGTTCCGTTTCATCATAGGAACATGACTTTTTTCCTGGTTCACATGTGCTCAGAATGCTTGAGGAGAGGGAATGGCCAGACAAATGGGTCTTTTCCTTTAATTCTTCGCCATGCGCCTGATTGTTCTCTCCATGAGAACACAAAAACAGGATTTTTAACATTCAGAAAGTGTTGTAGATTTCCTAATTAAAGTATTATTTCTGCAGCTGAACTGAAATCAGGGCTTGGTGGAGATCCTTAATTTATGAAACCATTACTCGTGGGACTGAAAACCTTTTGATTGTGTTTGGTTATTTACTAAAGAGACAAGCTTAATGTAAATGATGTTATTGATGCATTAATATAGTAATGGAAAGTGCAATATTATTACACACAGTGGTTCTGTGTATAAATTGTAATTATGGAAATACTCAGCGCAGTCTTCTTTGTGTGATCATTACAGTCCCTGTTTTTTCCCTATTAGTGTTATGTTGTGTCTTTCTGATCATCTATCCTCATAGTAGGTGGATAGATGATCAGAAAGACACAGCATAATACTAACAAGGAAACAAAACAGAGACTATAATGATCAAGCAAAGAAGATGGCGTTCATTGTGATTGATGAGGGATTTACATTGCTGGATGACCTGATTGATATTGATTTTACATCCAACATAGTGTTGTTGTTTTTTTGTTTTGTTTTTTTTACTACATACCCTATTAATGAGGGGTGCGTGGATATCTGGAGGCACCATTATCTAAAAGGGGGCTTCCAGATTCTGATCTCCCCCACAGACCCCCACATCCACTGCGCCAGGCATGTGAGTAAGAGGTTCTTATCTCCATCAACATGTAGACAAGATGCTTTGCCAGGGGGGGCCCCAGGCAAGGCACCCTGTTCAAATTGAGGGCACATGGCCTGGAATGGTTCAGGATCTGGGGGTGGGGGAACCCTCCCTTTCCTGGCTATCCAGGCTGCACACTTAGATACAGTGAGGGAAATAATTATTTGATCCTCTGCAGATTTTGTAAGTTTGCCCATTTACAAAGAAATGAAAGGTCTATAATTTTTATCATAGGTGTATTTTAAATGCTATATCAACAGAATATGAACCAGAAATTCAGAAAAAAACACATGATAAAAATTATAGACCTTTCATTCCTTTATAAACGGGCAAACTTACAAAATCTGCAGAGGATCAAATAATTATTTTCCTCACTGTATAGGGGATATATCTAAATGTATTTTAACTGCTTCCCATCCAGCGGTCGTTCATTGACGGCCTGACGGGAACCTTCTAGATGCAGGTGGGCGTTTTAAAACGTCCTTCCTTGCCCCAAGTCGCATGCATGAGAGAGAAAACTGCTGAAATTTGAAACAGCCAGCGATGGCTGTTTAAATACAAGTGCTCCATCGACTGTAGAGCTGCCCGATTGCTTGTATTATGCATGTGGGTGTGCAAGCCCCCCCTCTCTGTCGCCGCCATACCTTACTTTCCCACCTTTCCTTCCCTCCTCTCTTCCCCCCCCCCCTGTTTTCGTCCTCCTCCCCTTCCCTTCTAACCTCCCTATAAATTAAAAAATGTACTGAGCTATTCTTCATTGCATGGCACACTGTATCCTAATTGTTGATTCTGACTGGTTAAACGTTTTCCACACGTTTGTGTTGTTTATACTAGGTTTATTTTTGCTATGTATGCATAACTCACCTTCAATAAAGAACTATTGAAAGTAAGGTCCCTATTGCACACTCATACAGGGCCACATTACACAGGAGCCAATTAGCCTTCCAGCATGTATTTGGAGTGTGGGAAG
Source organism: Nanorana parkeri (assembly GCF_000935625.1). Lineage (NCBI taxonomy): Eukaryota > Metazoa > Chordata > Amphibia > Anura > Dicroglossidae > Nanorana > Nanorana parkeri. Next base: position 1,377,168 of record NW_017306592.1, read on the forward strand.
AAACCCACACAAACACAGGGAGAACAGGCAAACTCCATGGACATAGTGTCCTAACCGGGATTTGAACAGTGCTGCAAGGAAGAAGCACTAACCAAAGAGGTCAATGGAAGTTCCTGCAAAACATAATATGCATTTTTTTCACATGTTTCTTGCCTAGTAATTAGCTTTCCATTAGCTACAAATATTTTAAAAATGCCTGAAATATGCAAAAATGCCTGTAAAAAAACACTCAGGTCAAGTGTGATTTGGGCCTTATTTCCATTAGTTTTTAGTGCTATCATTTATGTTATTGAGAACATATTTTATATAGGCTGTTTTCCTTTTTTTTTTATTCCTTTACTTTTACCTGGTAATCCTGCCCTTGGGTGGCCACTCTTACTTACCCCACGGTATCTATAGAAGGAGCCATGCTTATATAAAAATGTTTGCATTTGTTTCATTGTTATAACGCATGTTATTGATAACTTATTTTGCCTAGAGTCCCGTCTGCCTCCCAGTTCAAGCTTCAGAACACTCCACCGCTGTTTCATTTGACTATTTTTCTTTTAATGTATTCTTTAATGGTACTTTGACTTTCTTTGGGCCATGCAAAGAAAAGCATGTGGATCAAATAACAGCAGGTCTGCGCGCTTTATTACTTTGTACGGAGCCAGGTCGAAGGACCACATCAAGGCTTCCCAGGTGCCCAAGCTTTTTTTCTTCAACAGTAACTTAGCAGCGCTGCGATCAAAAGGAGGTTTTCTGAATCTCCAAAATGGAAATCAAGACAGTATGTCGTGAATTTCTGTAAGGAGAGAATGCATTGCCTGGGACAAACGGGACACATAAATAATATGATATAGCTCCCAGGCAATCTATTGTTTTGAGAAATTAAATTGTAAGGATTTTTATTCCAGCAGGCAGGATCTGGCAGAGTTCCAGAGAGTTTTGTGTGGGTTGTCATGGCAACCCAATGATACATTGATTTTTCGTTTTTCCCTTTAATGAAGTTTAGGAAGTGGTAACAGCAGGGATATTGGAGGGCATCAAAAATAATGAGGGGTTCTCAGATTCCCTATTAAGATGGTCAATATTTGTATATTTCATAAATATGACTGTTAGTGGTATTATAACAAAGTGGAAGCAACTGGGAACATTAATACCTCAGCCACGAAGTGGTAGGCCACGTAAAATGACAGAGCGGGGTCAGCGCATGTTGAAGCGCACAGTGTGCAGAAATCGCCAATTGTCTGCAGAGTCAATAGCTACAGACCTCCAAACTTCCTGTGGCCTTCAGATTGGTAGGAACTCTTAAGGCATCAGCATACCAAGACATTTTGGACAATTTCATGCTCCCAATTTTGTGGGAACAGTTTGGGGATGGCCCCTTCCTGTTCCATCATGACTGCGCACCAGTGCACAAAGCAAGGTCCATAAAGACATGGATGAGCGAGTTTGGGGTGGAGGAACCTGAATTTCCTGCACAGAGTCCTGACCTCAACCCAATAGAACACCTTTGGGATGAATTAGAGTGGAGACTGCGAGCCCGGCCTTCTCATCCAACATCAGTACCTGACCTCACAAATGCGCTTCTGGAAGAATGGTCAAACATTCCCATAGACACACTCCTAAACCTTCTGGATGCCTTCCCAGAAGAGTTGAAGCTGTTATAGCGGCAAAGGGCGGGCCAACTCAATATTTAACACTACGGACTAAGACTGGGATGCCATTAAAGCTCATGTGCATGTGAAGGCAGGGCGTCCCAATACTTTTGGCCATATAGTGTATATATACAGTAAGCACACACAGTAGGGAAAAAAGCCACACTGGAGTTCTTCCTAATAAAGTTAGTGTGAAACAAGTATGTAAAGTTTTCTAACTTTACTGGCTGCATGCATAACGCATTAGTAAAATGTGGCTGATTAACAAAACATTTACTAGTGGTGTGAAAACACCAGCTCACGCCTGAAGTATTCTCTGATTTTTAGAATGAAAATGTTAGGAAAAGATCAGGTCTAATTGCTGAGTTAGTTGGTAATAATAAAAACATCTAAATACCTAATTTACTGACCTAGATTTGTGGTCATGTGACATATCAGGTTTGGTTTTTTCTTCTTCACTGGAGAAGAGGAGGGTCCTTTTTTTTAAGTGTTCACTTCACTGCCTGGATGACATGCGTACTTCCTATTGGCTGTTTAATGGCGGGGTCCTCTCAGCATCCAAAATACTTAATTGGCATGATGACAACACCCAGCCAATGTGGGAACACCCTACAGCACTGGTCTTGAAGCTGGACCGGCAAGGGAAGAGACAGCAGAGTTAGTTGACCATAACAAAGACTTCATAAGTTATTTTTTGTTATTTCTAATAACTGGTGAAGGGGTAGGAGGGGGGGCATGTTTACCCAGTCGGGCAATAAATTAGCAAATATAGTGCCTTCGGAACTTGTTTATGTTGTGTCCTTGGTCTGAGAAGTACAATTACTCTCAGATCCACTTCCATGTCCACTTCCAGACATTTGCCACCAATCCTCCAAGTGTATGAAATATTTTTTCGTGAAGGGCATGCATTCATTATATACAGGGGTGTAACTGTACATCACGGAGGAGCTTATACTCTAATGCAGAATGGCACCGCTTGTAGAGGGACTACAAATCCCAGCAATACATTTATACAGCAATGCAGAACAGTATATGAATTGGACTCAAGTCTTAGTTGCGCGCCGGACTCTGGGCTTAGTTGCGCGCCGGACTCTGGGCTTAGTTGCGCGCAGGACTCTGGGCTTAGTTACGAGCCAGACTCTGGCCTTAGTTATGCGCTGGACACAGGACCCCGCTGAGACCCCATACAGGCCACCTGAAAGTGACCCTGCAGAGCACACCATACATGCTGCACAGCCCATCTGAGACTCTCTATGGTGGGCTTTGCAGGGGTCCCAGGTGGGCTGGTTGGGGCTGCATCTCCCTCCCAGCTCCTCTTACCTGCTCCTGCTGCTGGTGCCTGGCCTCCTCTGCCGCCGGACTGGACAGAAGTGACGTGATGCCCCGCTACCTCTGACCACTCGTCTGCGTCGCTGTCAGACTAGTATAGTGATGGCGAATGTTTTTGAGTGCCTAAACTGCAGCGCAAAATCAATGTATTTATCTCAAAGTCCCAAAACTGAAAATAACTTTAGTATTGCGTTGCAGCTCGGGCGCTCGGGTTTAAAAAATGTTCAGCATCATCATCGCCTCAGACAAGATGAGGAAACACACATATACAAATATTTATATACTAATTAACCACTTGCTGCCCGGAGCAATTTCTTACATTTGCGCACACATGATACAATTTGAATTTTTGGATAGAAAACATCTTCGGACCCCCAAACAATGATATATTTCCTGAAAGCAGAGGCCCTGCAGAATAAAAAGATGCTAGTTGCAATTTTTTATGTCGCGCGGTATTTACGCAAATGTTTATCAAACCAGTATTTTTAGGATAAAATACACTAAAATGAAATTTAGTGCACAGAATCAGAATATAATGGCTAATTTTGTGGTGCAATATAAAAGACGGGGTCACGCCGGGCAAATAGATAATAAGCATGTCAAGCATCCATGAAACCGCCAAAAAACTACAATAACCAAAATTTTCCATAAGCGACGCTTTAAATGCTTTTACGGCACATCAGTTTAGTGCTATCAGTGATTGATAGGCCTAGAATTATTGCTCACTCCGACGCTCACGACGATACATAACATGTGTGGCGTAATTTTTGTTTTTGCATGTAGGCGCATCCGACGCATGTTTGTGTTGTATGTGCGTGCATGTGGGGAAAGTGGAAACTTAAAAAAATATTTATTGCTATCACATAGCAGGCTAAAAGGCCCCTTATGTAATAGCATATATAATGTGACAGGTCCTCTTCATGGAGATATCAGGGGTTTTTCATACCCCTAATGTCTCCTAGGGACCCCAAAGAAGAGATCTGCTTCACCAGCTTCTTCTTCTGGCTCTAAGGGGTTGTCCACACCACTTGCAGTGCGTCCCGGCCCGATTCCGGACGGAACGCACTGCATCACATTGCGGCCGGCTCAATTTTTGCCGGGTAGGAGGGGGAGTGGCAGGCCATTGAAGTGAATGGCGCCATAGCCGCGCCCTCCGGCAACAATGCGATCACCCGCACGGGATCGCTGGGCACATTGTGCCTGCGTCCTGATGCGGTCAAAATAGTTCTTGCAGCATTTTGACCGCACCGGAATGCACTGCAGGCAGAATGTGCCCTGCCATCCTGTCCGGAGGGCGTGGCTACGGCGCCATTCACTTCAATGGCCCGCCGCGCCCCCTCCTGCCCGGCACAAAATGGAGCCAGCTGCAATGTCATGCAGTGCGTTCTGGCCGGAACGCACTGTAAGTGGTCTGAACAGGCCCTAAGAGCCAGAGACTGTGTACAGTGACACCGGAAGTGATGTAATGCACATCACTTCCGGGTCCAGTGATTGGAGGAGAGATCCGCAACTAGAAGCCACTGATCTCTCCTCCGATCTGTCAGGGAAGAACCTCCACGCGCGGCCTGGGCTCACACAAGGGACAGATGAGCCCAGGAAACTGACGGTGGCACCGGCGGCCGTGGAGGAGGGGGGCACAGCTCCGCAACGTACAAGCGATTCAGCGCCTGCACAGACGCCGGATCGCTTGTATTTAAAGAGCAATCGTCAGCTGTTTAACACTGTACAAGAACATGGCTTCAGGAGCAGCCGTGTTCTTGGTATAACCACTTCCAGCGGATGACGCACAATTACGTGAACCCGCAGGAAGTGGTTAAAAAAAACACACGTGTAATGAAACACGCACATATCACACACACTCATTCAAAAACACACACATAGCTTCATAAAAAAAAAGAATCACACACATTCATTAAAACACACACAATAAAACACACACACATTAACAATTAAAATAGTTATTTAAAAAACGTCCCCCTCTCCTGCTTACCTGTTTAGCGGGAAGGGGGGCTGCATCCCTGGGTCCAGTGGAGAATCAGTGTGATCTGCACTCTGGCTGATGCAGATCATACTAATCGCTCCCTGCCAGTTAGCAGAGGCACCATGAGGGAGCGATCAGTATGATCTGCATCAGCAAGAGATGCAGATCATACTGATTCTCCACTGGACCACCAGGGAATGATTTTCATTCAATATATTGCCTGTTCGGCAATATATTAAATGAGATGTGGGCGCTTGCCAGGTTTAAAGATGGCCGCCTCTACTCGTGGCGGCCATCTTTAAAAACTAATGTAAAGTGGAGAGACACCGCTGGGGACACCGGAGGAGGCATCCCAGGTGAGGGTCTGGAGCGTGCGGGCCCCGTCCTCCTCCAGTGCTGCGGGGGGCCCGTCCACATCTTGGCCTGTCACTAAGTTGTACGGCCGATACCCATGTAAGGTGCACGGGCCCCTAAGGCTGGCCGGGCCCCTTACATCAATATCAGCCGTACCCCCCTGACGGCGGCCCTGGTCTTGGGACACATTATAATTCCTATTTATAAAGTTATTTATTGTAGATTGTTATAGCCCTATGTGTCCCCAAGGATCACCATTTTTTAGTAGACTGGAGCCGAAAATATTCTCTTAGCTCTGCTTGGTGCCATCTTGTGCGACGGTCAGTGCCATATCATCATTAATAATAAGTCAAAGATGTTACATTTGCTGATTGCTCCTATTCACTGCTTCTCAGTGATACAAGATGGTTGTCACTGTCCGTGTTCTATACATACTTTTGCACAGTAGTTGAAAATGACTGAAAAGTACATTATCAATCAGCTGTATCTATCTATTTAATCTATCTATCTATCTATCTATCTATCTATCTATCTATCTATCTATCTATCTATCTATCTATCTATCTATCTATCTATCTATCTATCTATCTATCTATCTATCTATCTATCTATCTATCAAGAGAATTAGCTTCAAATGGTAGTGCGTGAAGGACATAGTCCACTCGCAAACAGCTTCTTTTTTAGGGCTTTCTGCGCACTGTTTCAAAAGTTCAAATACGTGTTCCTTCACAGGGGTTTCTCCAACATAATTATACAAGCTTCACTTGTCTTTCAGCAAAATCATCTTTGTCAAAGTTTCACCGACTTCAGGTTGCACACAACCACGTACCATTTAGCAGCTTCCAGCAGCTTTCCACACAGCTCTCGTGTGATTCCAACATTCTGTGCCTGGTTCCAGTGGTGGAACTACCAGGGTCGCAGAGGTCGCGGCCGCGACCGGGACCTGGAGTTCGGCCACTTGGAGGGGGCCCAGGACAGGAGGAAGGGGGCACTGGGGACCGCTGATTAGAA
>NW_017306592.1:1385552-1401145 GCF_000935625.1 Nanorana parkeri
GGAACTACCAGGGTCGCAGAGGTCGCGGCCGCGACCGGGACCTGGAGTTCGGCCACTTGGAGGGGGCCCAGGACAGGAGGAAGGGGCCACTGGTGACCGCTGATTACCAGTCCCGGGACCTCTTCCTCCCGTCCTGGGCCCTACATGCTTCACGCTGCTCCCCTCATCTTGTTCCGGGCGCAGCGTGAAGCATCATCCAGCCGGGCAGCAGCCAATGAGAGGGAGCGGTGTAATCCCCGCCCCCTCATCACACAGAACTGCCGCCGAGTGCCGAATAGAGCTGCTGCGGACACGAAGGGGGAGACAGGGAGCTGGAAGTATCAAGGAAGGTGACATGGGGTCCGGGAGCGGAACGATGGGGACATGAAGGGGGATATAATGGGGAGATGAAAGAGGACAGTGTTTTTTTTTCTTCCCTTGTCTAAATTTTGTTTAAAAAAAAATAAAAAATCTAATGTGTTTCTTCTTGGGGGGGCTTTCATGGATTCTTGCATGGGGCCCTGAGGTCTCTAGTTACGCCACTGCCTGGTTCTCTCAGCCTTTTAAAATCCTCCAGCCTCCCTGGCTATTCCTTGTGTGGCTCCACCACACGCCACCTGGCTTGACCCTCATGTGTCTCCAGCACACACCACACCAAATCCCCCCTGAATTCCTTCCAGACTCATTAATAATAGGGCTGCTCTCAGCCACCTGATTGGTCCAGTCTGATCATTGGCAGCATCTGGCCCCTGGACGGAGATTTCACCCCACCCAGAACTCCTAGGAATCTCCAGATCCCAGCAACAATCTGCAAAACCCGGGAAGAAACTGAAAAGCCAGCTTCTTTCCTGCAAAACTGTTCACATTCTGGAACCTCTAGTCTCTAACCCATACTGGGGCAGCCAATCAGCATCTCTTTTCAGTTTGCTCAGTTTAAATTTGAAAATGAGAGATAGAAGCTGATTGGTTGCCATGCAAATCTGTATTTATTTATACATCCTCTGTATTTATGTAACATCTAGCTACATAGTCGTGCAGAAAAAAGACACATGTCCATTGAGTTCAACCCAAAAAAAATACTAAACCCACAGTTGATCCAGAAGAAGGCAAGACCGCTATAAAATGAGGCAAAATTTGCTACACAAAGGTAAAAAAGAATTTCTAATCCATAAAGGCAATCAGATAATTCCCAGCACCAACTTTATGCAATATTATTTGTTATAAATATGAGTTCAGAATATCAGAATAATAACTTAATCAATAAGGCTGTAGGATTAATAATGCTCTCTTGGACTCAGGCCGGGATCTCCATGAAATGACATACAATCGCAACCGTTATCCAATAATAATATAATGAAAAGGTGATATAAATAGCAAGTGTTAAACAAGCCTGTAAATATGAAGAGTACAACTGCCTAGTAGACTAGCATCCCACCGTGTACCATTACAGGAGAGAAATGATAGCCGGCACAGAAGAGCGAAGCAGTAAAATTATGTTACAAATTAAAATAAGAAGATATTTTCAGCTTGATGTACATCACAGCTGCAGCACCCCTTTTATCTTAGTATTATTGGATAAAGATTGTAATTGTGTTATTTGATATAGACCCGGGACTGAATCGAGTAGGGGATTACTAATCCCACAGCTGGATGGATAAATATATTTCACTATTCTGAATAATACATGGGATATTGTATTTTCCATTTGAAGGCCGTCATCATGACTATTCAAGTAAAAAGGTTGTCCCCTGACCCACTGATACTCACCTCTGCAGTGATTTCCTGACCCACTGATACTCACCTCTGCAGTGATTTCCTGACCCACTGATACTCACTTTTACAGTCATTTTCTGACCCACTGATACTCACCTCTAAAGTGATTTCCTGACCCACTGATACTCACCTCTACAGTCATTTCCTGACCCACTGATACTCACTTTTACAGTCATTTCCTGACCCACTGATACTCACCTCTACAGTGCTTTCCTGACCCACCGATACTGACCTCTACAGTGATTTCCTGACCCACTGATACTCACTTTTACAGTCATTTTCTGACCCACTGATACTCACCTCTACAGTGATTTCCTGACCCACCGATACTGACCTCTACAGTGATTTCCTGACCCACTGATACTCACCTCAACAGTGATTTCCTGACCCACTGATACTCACCTCTGCAGCGAAAAATAGGAAAGAGCTGAATGACAGAGAGATTAGCTCATCGGACTGTTGTTTCTCCTTTAAAGGAGAATTATGGGGAGAGTGAAATACACTCATTCCTATAATTAGAGCCAACTTGTGACACCGAAGCTGTCACCGGTCGCCTCTATAGATCTAGAACTGAGCGACCGCACGTTGCCGATCGCTCAGTTCCAGATTATCTCCCTGCAGAGATTCCCCCCTCCCCATAGTCCCTGTGTGTTGTGAAGTAGCCACCACTCCAAGCTTGCTCCCGTGATGGACTACAATCTCAATACAAATTATTAAACTAAACATGAGATTGTAGTCCATCACAGGAGTGAGCTTGGAGTGGTGACTACCTTACAACACACACAGGGACCATGGGGAACAAAAGTAGTCACCCTCCAGAAGGAAGGACAGCGTCAGCACCAATTCAGAGTGGATTTGAGGATCTACAGCCGAGTGATACACATTTAATAAGATTTAACTCCTGGGCTTAGTGTCACTTTGAGGTCTACAGGTGGAGCCGTAATCCAAAATATTAAGGTATGGGCAGGCAGCAAACTTTAGAGTCATGGAACAGACTAAGACCAAGGCGGAAGGCAAGTTCTATATCTTTATATGAAATCCATACAGGAAGTTATACGCAACTGATCCTCCGAGCCGGCTTGTTCTTAGAACAATTACTGGAGCCTCTTTCCCCCTCAAAGGTACCTGAGTTATCGCGTTGTATACACTATGTATAGGACATCAAGATGCTGAGGGACATAAGATCACTGCAGCAGAGAAGGAGACAGGCTGGAGGGAGCGCTGTCACAGCTGACCATCTCCAAGGATCAAGTGAATATAACTTTGTTATTTTCAGCCCTAGACCAAAACCAGCACTTAGCCCTTGCAGTGCAGGGGTAGCCCTACTGCAAGGGTTAATTAAAAAAAAACCTCAGCTGACCTCTCTAACTGCTTGCACTGTGAAGTAATTCATTCAAAAAGACACTCAGGTCGAGTTTTAATTTGGCTCCTAACAGCTTAGACTTCTGTTGTGTGTTTACATTAGTGGACCAACAGGCTGCCAAGATTCTGGCTCAATAGAAAGTAAAGCAAATTAGCATAGATTTTAGTGCTTCTGTTGTGAACTTTGAAGATCACTTTCTTCTTAATGGTGTAGCCCCCATCACCTTCAGTGATGTGGCTACTAGACATTCAGTGATATCCAGGGCTGTAGTCAGCCTGGCTGGATTTGTAGTGGCATTTATATGGTTAATCCCAGGTGTCTAGCATTGCCTGTACCCCCCTGGGCGGAGTGTGACTCTGTCATGTGTGGGACAGCCAATGAGAGGCACTGTAATGTATGTACAGTACAGCAGCCAATCACTGGGCTTCTCTCAGCCAGTGGTGCATGCTGGGATAGGGTACATATACTGGTGGGATCTGCCATGTGCTGAGACTAGCCAGGACCAGCCATGAAGTAGGGCTGGGTCCTTTTCAGCCTGCCCCCCAGGCTAGGCCTGAGGCCTGGAGGTGGGCATGGGCTGGTGTGAGGGAAAGGTTTCCCTGAGGCCTCCAACACGAAGGAGGTCTGTGATGCTGAAAGAGGAAGAGAACCGGGACCAATGCAGGCTCTTAAAGTGCCCTGGAACTAAGTGGACTTCAGGAGCATGGTCGGTGTCTTTCCTGGTTGAGGATCTGCATCCATCCTGCCTGTCTGTTACATCAGTGGCTGTCTGCTGTATACCAATTGGATCTGCACTGATGTGCCTATGAAGTCTGGTGAGTCTGGAGCTCCTGTTACCCCTGGACACCTAGAACCCCTATACCCTCTCTCCCCAGTGAAGATGTTCAATAAATCGTTTACTTAGCATTTTACTACTGGAGTGGACATCAGTTCATGGGCACCAGAAGAAGGGCGGTTAGTGCTATTGGGTGGGCAGCTGAAGATCATACCCTAGACAGACTAGAAATGAACTGGGTAACCAGCGGCTCCTTTGTGGGTGAGCGCTACAATGGCCTATAGCTACAGAGATGAGTGAAGACGTATTGTAAACTGCTTTTACTGCTTTATTTAGAACATGTAAATCCTTTCAGGTGCATAGTCTGGGAACAGGGTCAGTTCAGAAATTCTTATTTGCATACTTACTGTCAGAGAAGTGTTGCTCATCTTTGTTTTGCACATTTTCATTTGCGCATGCATATAAGATGTTCTAGTGGAAGGATTGCACGTACTCGCGAGCGTGCGCGCACTTTGCCGCGTGCGCATGCACCCATTTGAACATTGGCGCCAGATGGCCTATTCAAAGGAGGAGCTTTGTACCGTTTCCTTGCTGAGATTTCTTCAGCCCTGCTTCCTGTGTTTCCTGACTGTTTGTTCCTGACATTGACCCGGCTTGTTCTTAGCGCAGCCAGCTGATTGCTGCCGGATGCTGCCTAGCTTGTCTTGATCTGGACCTTCCTTCTGCTTGGATATCCAGCACTGCCTTGCCTGCACATTACCGACGCAGCCTGCTCCTGACCCTGCCTCTGTTTGCTGATTCTGTACCTCGCTGCCTGCTAGACATGTGCGATTAGTTTTGTTCCGAAACGAAATTCGGCCGAAATTTGGAAATTCGGACATTCGGATGTATCCGAATTACTGCTATAACAGATGCAAACGAATCTGAATTTCCGATTCCGAAATTCGTTAGAGGTAGTCTGTACGAAATATCGTTTGTTGGATGAAATTTAGTTGCAGCAAAATGACATTTAGATAGAAGCAACTTTAGTGGGCGTGTACTTTCAACTAAGTATGTATAAGAGAGCGCAACATGATTTGTTAGTTCATTCAAAATAGCCCATATTTTGAATGAACTAACAAATCATGTTGTACAAATAATCATGTGATGTCAATACTATATATGGAATAATTATATTATGAAATGATCATATTTTATAAATTGGAATTTTAACTATATAAAAATCCTGCTATTAATAAATCAATTTTGGATTTTTATACCTTAATAGGAGAGCGTTTAGTATTTTTTGAAAGCCCCTCCCCCTAGGGTCTTGGCATACCCCCAGGTGGAACTCACCTATTTCAACAGCAAAATGACATTTGAGAAAAAAAAAATATTTCCCCTCAAATGTCACTTTGATGCAACGAACGAACGGCCGAACAAAACGAAAATTCATACAGACTACCGCTAACGAATTTCGTCCGAAATCCGAATTCAGAAACAAATTGATTTTCACACCCGAATCCCGAAAAACAAAATGACGCAAAATCCGGAACAAAACTAAACACATTTTTTGCTGGTGCATATGTCTACTGCCCGCTTGATCGTGACACGGTTTGTTCCTTATTTCGGCTCTGCTCTGCACCGGTGCCAGCTTCATCCATTGCTGATGTCATATTCCAGGAAGTGACTGCCATCATCTTCCTTCAAACTGGTCCACCTGCATCTCCAGCTCCGGGTGTATCCATTCCATCAGTCACTCGTGCCCCTCTTCCATCCCTACACCTTCTGTCCACCATTACCAGGGGTGCTTGGACAAGTGAAGCAAAAGAGGCCGCCCTCGTCATCTCAGGCTCTTACCAGGTACGTGACACTTACAGTATTTGTGGTTAGTGTCTCAACTAACTGAAGACAAACAGTCAGCATGACAGCCAATCAATTCACATTTGCAGCATAGCCAACATTGGCATTCTCTCTGTGTTTCTCTTTTTAGACGCCACCTGTTGTTTTCTATAATGGGCTTAAATGTGAATGGTCATTATGTGGAAAATATTATTCTCATATTCATTAGGCGGGGCCGCTGTGACAATGAGGGAAGTAAAGTCCTGCCTCTACCAAGATGGTCACCTCCACACAGAGACAAAATGGAGAACAAGGAATTGAAAGTCGATCATGGGGAAAAGATGAGTTGCAGGGAGCGTACAGGCAATACTGGTGACTCGTCTTTTGGCCTCTGCTTGGCTTTTTTGGGCACAACTTCAACAGTACAGGTCCTATCTACAGTAAGTAAACATGAAAGTTGCAACTCTTTTAATGCCTTATGTTATAACCTCCCCCCCCGCCAGTAATTAAAATGAATGATGAAGACGGAATAACAAAGAAGTTAGATATCTAAAATTAATAGTTTATTACCCAGTAGATCTGTTGCAAAAGCATCTTATCTGCTTTGTCTACCGCAAACAAAAGAGGAATTAAAACAAAAGAATTGTTGCCAAGATTATTAATTGCCTCTCCAACATATTCATCCTTATGGGAATTCCCCAACAATAACCCAGGTGAAAATTAATGGATAGTTAATTGCACTGAAAAGTTTCATAATGGCAACTAAATGCCGGCATTACTTGGACTAAATGAAGTCGTGTTTACAATCAGGGAATGAATGGTCTGAAAAATGATATTGTGATTAGCTTTCCAGAGATAACAGATTCTCGAGCCACATTATTTATTTATTTATTTATTTGTTTTCCTTATTTACATATCCGTAAATCAAGGCAACTGGACTTGCTGTATTTTTCTTGAAGACATTTTCGCTGGTCATCATGAGATACACAGTACTTTGGTACATAGAATCAATCACATAATTTCCTGCCCCCGTTACAGTCTAGTGTTATAAATCCATACAGACCATGTCAGCAGTTGGAATTAAACCCAGGACCCAGTGGTGCAAGATGCTGCGGTTATTTAATAAAGGTGCCGTGTGTACACCAGTACATCAGTCATGTGCAGACAACCAAATTGTATCTTTATGGTATTCACTGTGTTCCCGCAATTGATTTGCAAACAAGTCTTTTTGTGAGGTGTACTCTTAAGCCCCTTTCAGATGGGTGGTCTGATCAGGCCGCCTGTCAGTTTTTAAGGCGTACACGATTGGATGCCCAATGTAAGTCTATGGGCAGCCGGATCTAAACAGACGTGTTTTCATTTACATCCAGTTGCCCTTGGCTCCGGCCAGGTCCAGAAAACCTATTTTCACCAGACTTAATTGTGCCAGATCAGGAGTCATATAAGCCATTTACATCCAGTTCCCTATAGGCCGACATGGGGACCGGTCAAAAACTGGATGGACACAGATGTCACAGTGGTGACGTCCGATCCATACTGCTCCGATTAGGAGGGGATCCATACATGGGTCCCCTTCTGATAGTATAGTAGGGACATTAAAAGAGAACTATGGGGTAAGTGTTTTCTCCCATAGTTCTCTTTAGGGTCACAGAAGGACTTATACTAGCCTCTTCCTCTGACCCAAAGCTTAGTATATCGCGGGCAATAGTACTGAGAGTGCCGCAGCCGGGACGGATCATGACAATACTGTTGAGATCCACCCCGCGGGCTGATTGACAGCGGCCTCTGCCTATCTAGAGGCAGAGCCAGCTGTGCCCACCCCCTCCCTGTTCGTTCCTCCACTCAGCGCTGGAGGATCGGAGAGGGGAGGGGGGACTCCTTGCAGGGAGTAGTGACTGACGGTCACTGCTCACTGCAGGGAGACGATCGGGAAGTGAGCAGATCAGCTGCAAGTTTCTGCTCACTTCTCGATCGATAGAGCCGCCCTGTTACAGCTTCTTTGTCACAGGTCGGCTCTAACTTTGAGGATGAGTGGAAATCATTTAAGCATTCGACCATATTTCAGCTAAGTGGTGGCATGCCTTAAAAAAAAAAAAGCTATATTTTCTAATTTTAGGGGGGTACAACTAACTACTGATAGAAATATTACATGCATAACTCATTTAGGAAAACATCCTGAAAAACATGCTTATTGATATAATGAATCCTTTAACAATGGGGGGGTCCTTAAAACCTTTATAATCAGACCACATCTTAAAGGTTTTTTGAAAATGTTTGCATTGGTTTTTACTCAACAATAACTTTTTAAATGCCCATATTAAATTATTTTCACAACATTTTTTCTTCTTTTTTAGCACATACGAGGCCTTAAAGGAGAACTATGAGGTGAGTGATTTTCACTCAACCTCATAGTTCGAGCCGACATGTGACAAAGAAACTGTCACACGTCGGCTCAATAGATCGGGAAGTGAGCGAACACATACCGTCGCTCGCTCACTTCTCGATCATGTCCCTGCAGAGAGTAGTGACTGTTAGTCACGGCTCCCTGCAGGGATTCCCCCCCTCCCCTCTCCGATCCTCCAGCGTTGACTGACGGAACGGACGGAGGAGGGGGCGGGTACAGCTAGCTCTGCCTCTAGATAGGCAGAGCCAGCTGTCACTCACGCAGCTGGGGGGATCTGGACAGTATTGTTGGGATCCGTCCGGGCTGCAGCAGTTTCAATATACCGCAATCTGTAGCTAGCTATATACTAAGCTTTGGGTCATGGGAGGATGCCAGTTTATGTCCTCCCGTGACCCTACAGAATACTATGGGGGAAAACACTTACCCCATAGTTCTCCTTTAATTTGGTACTTTGTTAAAAAAGAAAATCATAAATGTTATTAATATTATACAGGATTTATATAACACCAAAAGCTCTACAATATAAGAAAGGCATGACAGTTAAAATACAATTCAAAACCAGGTAGTTAGGAGGGTCCTGTCCGTGAGAGAGAGAGAGGGACCGGTCTAAGAACAAACCAGCTCTGGGGATTGGCTATAATTTCCTTTTTTTTTTAACCTAGACAAAAACGAGCAGTTACTCTTGCAGTTTTAGGTTAGCTCCACTGCAAGGGTTGCTAAAGGTTTTGCCCTGAGTTCTGATTTACCTTAATTTTTTTTTTAACATAATTTTACACTGTGACTGTGCCTCTCATACAGATCTCCTCTCCTCACAGCTGTAGATTCCATGAGTGAGGGGAAATACAATATAGTAGGCAGCAGGGAAAGTTACATTTATGTCGTGGAAATTAAAACACATTATTTATTACTGTATGTCCACCCCTTTTAGAGCTAATGCACATGGGTGAATGGGGGCCATACAATGTAAAATGTGGGCGTATTTCCCCTCCCAGGAGCCATACGTGCTGCATACAGCCAGCCATAAGAATCTATGGCTGTATTCAGCCTTAGGCAGGTAGACACAGATAGTTGCATAAACACGCACATGTGCATAGACAAACAACACCAAACACAGGCAGTTTGCATTCAGGATTGTACATTTTCATTTTTGATAGGTTTCTCCACACCACAGTTTGCATTTGGTGGCCCATTCATAAAATGCAGGCCATGGTGTTGAGCCTGTGGTGTTCTATGGAGTTATCTCTTAACACAACAGAGAACACTGTTCAATTGGGCCATCTGGAGCCCAAAGGAGAGCCAGCCACATGACTTTGACAGGGCACATGGTCAAAATTTCCTTTTTAACTTTGTTTCGTTTTTATGCATTCACTTTACTACTGCTCCGCTGCCGTTGAAGCCCCAGAGTGAGCCATTTTAATCAGCCATCATAAATGTGCCATTTTTTTTTGCAGTGGCAGTGTGGCCATTTCCCAGATAGCAAGGATAACTTGCTACAAATTTGTGGCTGGGTGAAATTGTAATTTTGTTAACTTGCTGCACATATTCCTGGCAAGTTGGAGACTTGCGGAATACTCTCAGCACAAGTTCTAGTTGACACTTTTTGAATTTGTAGCAACTTTGCTTGACAAGTCTCAGCAAGAGTCCTGCAGGTCTTAGCAAGATCTCTGCAAGCTCGCTGGTCTGGAGACTTGCAATGCAGACTTGCTGTAATTGTGCAACAAAATTGTGAAGCTTAGCAAGTCTGCAATAGTTTAGCAAGTCATTTTCAAACTTGCACCACAATTGCACCATTAACCCCTTTGACTAAAAATCACATCAGCATACAGCTCCGCTTGCTGATATGAAATCATCTTACATCCATTAGCTAAACAGACATATTTTTATTTTACTTACAAATTTATTTTTTTCCACTTCCTGGTCCACTTTGGAACAAATTATGTAATCGTGCCCAAATCTTGTATCCTGGGTAAGTTACATCAGCAGAGCATTGCTGTGAAATCGCAGATGTAATCTCGCGAGATCTCAGGGAAAGGCATAGTCACATGTCCAGGTTACAGGAAGTAAAGGGAGATCTAGTAACCTGTCCTTAGTCAACATGGGCACTGTGAGAAGACTGGGGAATAAAAGAAAAATAGGATATGCAAAGAATACAGATCCAACAATTATCTAGAAGTATGTGTTTGTAGATTGTCATTATTGTAAATTGGGGTTTGTTTTATATTTATTTTAAGGCGCATTGCAGGAAAAAAAAGTGTAACAAATCTACTGTAATCCAGCAAATATTGCATCTATGCTAAATCAGAAACCTCAATCATTTTAAGGTAATTGCTGGTCAGTGTTAATACCTCCGTTACAATGGTGGTCAGTGTGAATACCTCTGCTACATTGCTGGTCAGTGTACATATCTCTGTTACATTGCTGGTCAGTGAGAATACCTCCGTTACAAGGGTGGTCAGTGTGAATACCACTGCTACATTGCTGGTCAGTGAGAATACCTCTGTTACAATGGTGGTCAGTGTGAATACCTCTGTTACATTGATGGTCAGTGTACATATCTCTGTTACATTGCTGGTCAGTGTACATACCTCCGTTACATTGCTGGTCAGTGAGAATACCTCCGTTACATTGCTGGTCAGTTAGAATACCTCTGTTACAATGGTGGCCAGTGTGAATACCTCTGTTACATTGCTGGTCAGTGTACATACCTCCGTTACATTGCTGGTCAGTGAGAATCCCTCCGTTACATTGCTGGTCAGTTAGAATACCTCTGTTACAATGGTGGCCAGTGTGAATACCTCTGTTACATTGCTGGTCAGTGTACATACCTCCGTTACATTGCTGGTCAGTGAGAATACCTCTGTTACATTGTTGGTCAGTGTGAATACCTCCATTACATTGCTGGTCAGTGAAAATACCTCTATTACATTGGTGGTCAGTGTGAATACCTCCGTTACATTGGTGGTCAGTGTGAATACCTGTTACATTGCTGGTTAGTGAGAATACTTCCGTTACATTGCTGGTCAGTTTGAATACCTGTTACATTGCTGGTTAGTGAGAATACCTGTTACATTGCTGGTTAGTGAGAATACCTCTGTTACATTGCTGGTCAGTTTGAATACCTCTGTTACATTGCTGGTCAGTGAGAATACCTCTGTTACATTGCTGGTCAGTGAGAATACCTCTGTTACATTGCTGGTCAGTGAGAATACCACTGTTACATTGCTGGTCAGTGTATATACCACTGTAACATTGCTGGTCAGTGCGAATACCTGCGTTACATTAGTGATCAGTGTAAGGCCTCCTAACTATATCTATCTCCTCGCTCTCTCTCCTAGCTGTCTCTCATCTCTCCCTCTTGGCTGTTCCTCCTCTCTCTCCCCTGGCTGTCTCTCCTCTCTCAGTTCAGTCTGCGCTCTCTCTCCCGACCGTCTTTAATCACTCTCTTGGCTGCCTCTCTTCTCTCTCTCTCTCTCTCTTCACTCTCTCTCCTGGTTGTCTCTCCTCACTCACTTCTGTATATTCTCCCAAAAATATTGCCGGATGGGGCTAGAGTGTTTGGGATTCATTTGAAGAAGAAGGTGGCAACCCTAGGGTAAAGGTCCACTTTAATACTTCACTTGAAATCACCAAACATGAAGTTTGGTTTTGTTCCTATGGAACTCTAATGTATTGAAGACAGCACAGCACATGTAATCGTACAGGATGATACAATTAATGCCATCTATGCGGGACACTTTGGTGCACTTAGACCCATTTATCAAGCTAACAAAGCAGTTCTACATTCCACATCACTGACTGTTACATTGCTGGTCAGTTTGAATACCTCTGTTACATTGCTGGTCAGTGAGAATACCTCTGTTACATTGCTGGTCAGTGAGAATACCTCTGTTACATTGCTGGTCAGTGAGAATACCACTGTTACATTGCTGGTCAGTGTATATACCACTGTAACATTGCTGGTCAGTGCGAATACCTGCGTTACATTAGTGATCAGTGTAAGGCCTCCTAACTATATCTATCTCCTCGCTCTCTCTCCTAGCTGTCTCTCATCTCTCCCTCTTGGCTGTTCCTCCTCTCTCTCCCCTGGCTGTCTCTCCTCTCTCAGTTCAGTCTGCGCTCTCTCTCCCGACCGTCTTTAATCACTCTCTTGGCTGCCTCTCTTCTCTCTCTCTCTCTCTCTTCACTCTCTCTCCTGGTTGTCTCTCCTCACTCACTTCTGTATATTCTCCCAAAAATATTGCCGGATGGGGCTAGAGTGTTTGGGATTCATTTGAAGAAGAAGGTGGCAACCCTAGGGTAAAGGTCCACTTTAATACTTCACTTGAAATCACCAAGCATGAAGTTTGGTTTTGTTCCTATGGAACTCTAATGTATTGAAGACAGCACAGCACATGTAATCGTACAGGATGATACAATTAATGCCATCTATGCGGGACACTTTGGTGCACTTAGACCCATTTATCAAGCTAACAAAGCAGTTCTACATTCCACATCACTGTGCATTATTAGTCACAGTTGCTATTTTTTTTTACATAAAGTCAAGCAAAATGTAAAATACTTTTTTTTTTTTTTTAACAGAGATGACATTCCGAGCATGCTTGGATTAAGTACCCTACATTTGTTCCCCATCTCTGTGTAATAAAAGTGTTATTATTGTGACACTGCATGAATTATGCAGAATTTACCTGTTAATTGGTTCATGTTCATTTTCATGCTGCATGCATTATTGGTGACTTTCGGGGTGAACGTGAATAGCTTTCCCCATAACAGATTACAGTGACTTGTTAATGCGGGCTATTTAACTGTCTGATTAATTAGGATTCACTGAGAAGCAGTCCACAAAAAAGTCAACATTAATTATGCCATTTTTTTTTACAGGTAATCCCAAGTGGAAGTCACTTCTAGATTTATTACATATTGGGAGTAAAGGACTGTGTTAGAGTGTCATTAAAAAAAAATTAGAATACAAGAATAGAATACACTGTGATGCCGACTGCATAATTCAAAAGTCGGCTCAATGAGTTTGTTTTCATGTACGGGTTGAATGTATGCACGCTATGCAGCTTTCTCCAGACACAAATACGTTCATATTCCTCAATAGCCACAAAGCATATCAATCCACTCTGTGCACAACATTCCCCTACAAACCTTGTAAGGTAGCTGGGACATCATCACTAGTCACAAGGGCCTCTTCCCCACAACCCTGACCCGGTGGTTGTTGGGGTCTGCAGGCAATGGGGGTTATTTGCATCAGGGTACCCGTTTAATAATACTTTTCATAGGACACCTCGGCTAACAGACCTGAATGGCATTCGGGAGCTCACGAATGCTATGTGTTATTTGACAGCTGAGAATGTCAAATGGGCCCATCTGTTTACTTTCGGGCAGGAGATGTCATTTTGTGGTGAGTTTTCGTCGGGTTCGGACGGTCGTCGAGCAGTGGGACTTTTTTTATTTCAGCAGGTTGGAGGGCGTCGTGCATTGTAATTGACGCTGGATTACATCGATGGAGCCATTTTTCTTTTTAATTGGAGGAATAGTCAAAAATTTACTCTTTTCTTTTTTTCAATTAAAGGATTTTTTTTCTATAAGTGTGGTTTGTTTATTTACTTTGAATTTTAACTCTTCAGTGAATGGGTAGTTACAAGGGGCGGAAGTGCGGCATCTGGCTGTCCCCTCAATTAAAGGAGTACCCCGATGCAAATAAGCCCCCTTGCCCTCAGACCCCCACAACCACCGGGTCAGGGTTGTGGGGAAGAGGCCCTTGTCTCCATCGGCATGGGGACACCCTCCCAATGCCGAGGGCACGTGGCCTGGTAAGGCGCCTTTCCTGCCCTCAGTCTGGCAGGAATGTTAGGGGGACCCCACATTTTTGTTTTACCTTTTTGGGGGCCTGGGGTTTCCCCTCGCTGGTTACTACTGGTACAAGGGGAACCTTACAGGTGACTTACTTGTCCTTTGTACCAAGCTCCAGGTATCCATCTTGTCTGATTGGACACATAGCTCTCTTGAGATTTGGGTGGCCATCTATAAGAGAGAAGGGTTATATATAGAACCTGCTGTGTCTTTTTGGCTTGTCCACAGTGTGGAAAGTTCAAAGGCAGGGGCAGACACCCACTGCTTAGGGAACGTATAGACTTAGCCTTAGGGACAGGTACCAGATGAGAAAGGATAACCTCTCAGACACCCTCAGAGAATGCCTGGTGTCTGGGGAAAAGGCATTAATGCTGTTTCAGCTATCTAATCTGTTGCATTTTCACTTAGTGTTCAGTTGACACAGAACCCCATTGAGAAGTTCACATTTGGAGGCCTCGCAAGCACCTGTTTAGGGAAGGAAGCCTTGAGCACTCTACTGTATGTAGGCCTTGAATCATGAAATTTCATTATTGAACTGCATTGTGGTGGATGTGTTCTCATTGTAAAGAGCTAAACTTTGGAGAAGGATATGCATTGTTGTAATTGTGGACTATTTGTTACATAAAAAATAACATTCAGAGGCTGTGCCACCACTTCCCTTTCAATTACTGTCACAAAGTTAGCCCCACCCATACACAGGTATAGAAAGTTCATGGTAATCTGAACTACCTGTTTCACCAATCAGCTAACTGCTACATTCTCACAGCTTGCAGCCCTCATGTTTAATGCATTGGGGATTTTCTTGACAGTACAAGGCAGAACTTTAATCAATAGTGTTGACTAAAGGGGTAAAAACAGTCCAATTTGCAAAGTGAACACTTACCGCTCTTTCTGCCCATGCTGCTAAACCACGAACTGTTGGATATGTTGTCAGCTAAACTCTTTTAAAAAAAATCAACCCTTCCAGGAGCTTCAATCTCAGGGTCCTCCACAGTGCTTATTGGTTTCTTCCACTGACCCTTATATCAGAACAGGACACAGTAGTGTTGTAGGGGCTGGCTGATCTAACCACTGAGCACAGCCGGGAACCTGGACATTGACACTTCAGAAAGTGTTGGTTTCTGAAGAAGATTTCACCCAACGGTTCCTCTGCAATGGAGCAGCATTTGGCAGCAAAGGCAGGAGGAGAGGTAAGTATTCACTTTCTTCTTTACAGGCATATTTTTTATGGGCACTTTCAGTTTGGTGACAGGGTCAGGGGTCATGAATCATATTGATTCATTGAAGGTCAGCATGGTGGGTTTGCATTGTCAATACAGCACTGAGTCGTACATTCAATTGCACTGGAACCTAGCTGGGTCAGTTACCAGTGACACTATGGGGTTGATTTTCCAAAGGCAAATAAACTGTTCACTTTATAAGGGTGAACTGTTCCCTTGGTTTAGTGAATATGTTGAAGCTCTGCTGACTATCATCATCCAATCACGTGCATGCAAAATACTGTTTACTTGATTGGGTAGTCTTTGCAAACTGAGCTTTCAACACATTCACTAAACTAAGGGAAAATTCCCTTACAAAGTGAACATCCCTTTTCATTTTACAACCCCCCCCCCCCCCCCCCC